>NC_137689.1:3220291-3275291 GCF_963989245.1 Nansenia antarctica | reverse complement strand
GGAGACGAACGTACTTTGCTGCGAAAAGTGCAAATCAATGCCAGAACAACAGCAAAGGACCTTGTGAAGATGCTGAAAGGAAACAGGCACAAAAACATCTTTATTCACAACAAAACCAGTCCTATATCGACATAACCTGCAAGCCTGACGCAGTTACACCAGTGTCTGTCAGGAGGAATGGGCCAAAATGCCACCAATGTATTGTGAGAAGCTTGTGGAAGGCTCCTTTGAAACTTTGGATCAAGTTATTAAACAATCTAAAGGCAGTGCTACCAACTTCTAACTAAGTTTGTAAACTTCTGACCCCATTGAGAATGTGATGAAAGAACTGAACGCTGAAATAAATCATTATCTCTCTACTATCATTCTGACATTTCACATTCTTAAAATAAAGTAGGGAGGAATGTAAATGTATTTGGCTAAGGTGTCTGAAAGCAGATTTTCAGATTGGCTAAGGTGTCTGAAAACAGAATTCAGATTTTCAACTGTATATATACATTAGCTCATCCATTGACATTTGTGGAAATGTCTATCTGTGCTCAATCAAAACCAACAAACTATCACAAAGCTATTTTGTGATTTCTAGAGACATGGGCTGTTTAAATGAGCATGTAAGGGAGGTGGGTGTTAATAAAGGCACCATGTGTTTGTTTTGAAGTACAGTTTTGTTCTGACAATTGTGATTTGATCGTATCTTACTGTTTCTGTTTCCTGCTACTACTGGATTTCTCGTTGTCTATCTGCATTGGTAAAAATACATATTTTTGTTATATCCAGGTGTGGCTGATCACATTAGTCTTGTTTTAATAAATGTGTGCCATTTAGCAGACGCTTTTAATCCAAAGCGATTTACAATTATGAATTACAGGGACATTCCGCCTGGAGTAACTGAGGGCTAAGTGCCTTACTCAAGGGCACACTAGTAGTGGTGTGGCTTCAGGCGGGATTTGAACTCACAACCTTCCGATCACAAGTCCAACTCACTATCCACTAGACCACCACTAGTGGTGCAAGTGTAGTAGTAGTGCAAGTGTGCACTTGTTCCAAGTGATTGATGCGAAGTATGGCTATTTACAAGAAAGCGTTTCTCTCGGGCTATGCAACAACCTGAGTCTCGGTGCAGCCGAACCACTCACACACAGTGAAGCAGGGAAGTCCACAATGTCCACAGCAGCAGCAGCAGCACTGGCTGCACAAGCTTCAATCTCGCTCCGACATAACTACCAATCCCACACTGCACCATCCTCCCGTCCTCCGGCTCGGGGCCGTTAAGTGTGTGGGGCCCCAGTTATTGCAAGCTTCTCTCAGGGTGTCAGAAATATAAAATGAAATAAATATCCAGAGGGGGTGGTGGTGGGTGAGGGGGGGAGGGATTGATGATATCCCGGGCCGAGTCTGAGCTCTCGTGTAGTCATGACCCAGCTCAGAGGCCTGCGAGCTGCTACCCCCCCCCGCTTCCTGATAGATAGATGGCTTAGGGGCTTCGGCCAGGCTTTCAGCCAGGCTACGGCCAGGCTTCGGACAGATCAGTAGAGATCCTCAGGATCTCACACACACCACCGCACCTGACTGCTGTGTTTGTCAGACTCAGGTCACCTAGGAAATTAATACATACTGTACCGGGATGGAAATAGCCTTGAACTCAATAAAAATAAAAAATAAAAATAAAAAATTGGCGGTGGTGGTTCATTGAAATATATTCATTGAAGTCCTGAACTGAAGTCAGTTTGGGAAGATTGGCCCTTATTATACAAGCTCGTACGTGCTGTAGTGTGTATTGACTTTTTTATGGTTTGTTTTTCATGCTTGAAAAAAACAAGGTAAAGAAAAAACAACGGAGTCGATAAATGATGAGAACGCTGTTCTGAGTGGGTCAGCATCGTCATCTATATGAATGTTGAAATCTCTGAGTATCACAATCCTATCAGCAGCCTGAGCGTATCACACAGGAAGTCTAGGATGTTGAGTAGGGCCCAGGGGGAGTCTATACTGAGTATTCTGAATGAGCGGCTGCGGAGTAAATACCGTGCTATCGCTAGTTCGCTACGCATACGGGCCCTGCTGCAAAGACTTCATTACTAGAACTCCGAAAGACGAGAATACCATCCTCTGTTTCAGGCGTAAAGACTTATACACTGCAAAAAGTCAGCTCTGAAAAAACAAGAAAAAAAGCAATAAAATGAGGGAAATACCTAAAATAAGCACAATGATCTGCCAACAGAACAGGGAAATTGCACTTGCTAAGACTTTCTTAAAACAAGTAAAATATATCTTAAAACGAGTGCATTCAGACACAAAACAAGCATATATTGCCTTAATTTAAGATAGTTCATCTTACTTAGATGTACTTTTTGCCGCAGGTCCTAGCCACCCCTCCTCCTTTCTTAGACATGTGTGGGACATGGCTGTTGATAAATCCAGGAGAAAAGAAAGGCTTCATTTAACGGAAATATATCAACCTGTTACAAGCCACGCGTCTGTTCTAGTCCTATCACATCTAATTTATCGCTCTGTAATAACTGCCTCAACTCGAATAGCCTCAGAAGTGAGGGATCTGTGTTTGTGTTTAGTATGCCTTTAGTTTACGCTGGTTGTTGGAAAGACACACAGGGTGCATTTGACTGTCAGCAGAGGGGCATTATCTCTATACCCACCAGGTTACTTTGAACAAGGACCTGACGGCCTATTTAGCTTAATTATACCAGATGCATGAAACAGTCTCTCTATATCATTAGGTAAAATTCCCAAACTGTTTGTACTAACACTCCTGGCAGGCTCCGCTAAGCTAGCAGACTCGGGGCTAAAAGTCTGCTGCCTGGCGCGCGTCCTAGCATATCATAGTTGATTAGACTGACGCTGAAGCTATCGGCTACGCTTCTACGGGGGAGATGAGCACCCACTCCAGCTCGAGTGTAGTTATGAAGTTATTAATGATAACCCTACACCTTTGATATTAACCCCCTACACCTTGTGTGGCGCACTGTTTATCCAGACAGCTATTGGGCGTCATCGTGAGTCTGCTGTAGATAGATAGCATCACTCCTTAGCCTAGCCTTAGCGAGATCACAAGCTTTAGCGATGTTGCTCTTAGTGACCTCCGACCTCTGCTTCATTGTGACATCACAGGAGCCGACGTTAATTACAACGTCCCTATAGTGCCTAAGCTCCCGAGTTGTCTTGTTGTTTACATTAGATGCATGTGTATAGCACTGGCCCCACGGTACACAGTGTACAGTATCTGGGGACGCCAATCTAATTGGTAAACAGACTGACTTATATAACGCCTTGTTCCAAAGCGCTTTACAACGGCCTCTCGTTCACCCGTTCCCACACACATTCACACACACATTCACACACCGATGGCAGCAAGCTACCATGCAAGGCGCAGGCCCGCTCATTGGGAGCAATTTAGGGTTCAGTGTCTTGCCCAAAGATTCTTACATCCGAATGCGACTCTCTGAAACCTGCGATCTTCTGCAATAACATGACCCTACGTTCTTCACAATGAGATAATTAAGATTAAGATGGCGAGGAATCTCTTACCTGGTTGTGTGAGCTTTGATTTGCTTAGTGTAATTCACCGGTCGTTAGGTCCTCAGGTGTAAAAGAGTTGGATGGAAAAGCAAAAAAAGACTAAATAGTAATCCACTGTTGTCAACCGCTCTCATTCAGCCACGGAACCCCACAGTTTATCAGCCAGTTTCATATCTTGTCCAGCTTGTTAGCCTGGGTGTCGCTTGACATGGTATGACTATTGTATTTCATTTTCTTCAGGTAATAAATTGTCACCCTTAACATTTTATTTTACCTCATATTAATTATCTCCAGCACCGTACCAGTGTCTGCAGATGAAAACGTTGTAATTTCCAAAGCTTTGCCGTCTGAAAGATAAGAGAAAATATCCTGAAGAAATGACTCCCTATTATATCATTGGGGGTAAAATTCGGTCACACTTTATATGACAGAGTATATATATATAACACGTTTATAACATCTCATATAACGCCTTCATAAATGTTGTCAGCCTTTTGATAAAGTATGTATCTAACATCTATGTCCTATATAACATTTTGTCGTTGATTACACTTTGAAAAGACATCTATGTCCAATGTTGATGCCCTTAATTTCAGGGGCATTATGTGAAAGTTGATAAGAAGTCATTTTGGTTTCAACCCAATTTCAACAAGTAATAATTACACATTAATCCTTCACCAAAAAAACATTTACGTATTTTTTTCTGAGTGGTGCAGTCCCACTCATATTTTACATTTTATTAGACAGATACAGTGAAGACAGCCAGGAAAGTAAGGAGAAGAAGGGAGAGAGGGCATGTCAGCAGGGCATGAGCCGGATTCTAACCCATGCCGACATGGGCATATGTGTGCACTGTAAAAAAAAATCACGAGTCATTTCAGGAATATATTTCAGTATGGTCAAAGCAGCTCTCTCGTATCCGTCACCAACTGATCTCCCTGCAGAGTGGCTAAGTGAACATCCATGGCTCCCTCCCTCTCAGTGTTGATTGTCTGTGTGTCTACTCTCTCTCATGACTGCAGCAGCCACATGACCAGAGGCGGGAGAAGCAGAAATAAAATGCAGAATGAATTCCTTGAATAACTACTGTACACAGTGAGCAATACATACTGGCTCCTCCAGTTGAAATGCAGTACAGTTCTAGAGGGTGTAACAGTCTTGTGTCACACTATCATCATAGTACCATCACAAGTGACAATGTTTCCACACTTAATAATATAGCTGAATATTGTAGTACTTTTGTTTATTTGTTTGTTTCACCATAGTGAGGACTATTCTCCCTGGGGTCCACATGAAAGATAGACAGTCAAACACAACAAAATCAATCAACATAACAAGGAATAATTAGTGAACAGCATTCATTTATTAAAACAAAGAAAAATCAAATAAATCAAATATATAAGTACTTGACTTACCATGTCTAGTCATAGAACTAGAGGCGGGGGGGGGGGGGGACGGACTTCTGTATCTCCAGACAGTCCTGGTCTATAGTCCAAAAACACATTTGAACCCAACAAGGCTAACCCTGACCCCTGACCCTAACCCTTCCAGCGTGGTTCAGGGTGCTAGAACCTTCCCCAGCAGGTCTGCAGACCTCTAGTAGAGAGTGTTTGAGGAGTTGTCGTGTGATGCGCCGCTCCCACAATCCTCTCCTTCTGACAGGAGCTGTCATTACAGGCTACATGGCCCCATCCATCCATGCCATGTTGGTCCTGGTGAAACCACGATAGGGGCTCACCCCCCTGGTCTGTCGTTTAGCGAAGGGAGTCTGGCCTCCAGGTTCTTGTTGACCTTACAAGCGCTACAAGCCTCCGTCGAGCCTTTGGTGAGCGTTGACTTTGAGACGTTGCCTTAGAAGATGTCTGTTGTTGCCTTGAGCGCAGTCGAGAGTAGTAGCGAACTCCATCCATAGGCTCTCGGTTGATCCTTCCTGCAGTTTGCCTCTGCGACTGTAGGGGGCGGCGATACGTCCTCATAACAGCGCATTCGTTCACCAAGTAATTTCTACGACCAACGGTAGTCGTGCTACTGAACTGTCCTGCTTTCTTTCCATCCACCGCTTCTTCGCTGGAGGATAGAGGTGTGTAGAGCAACACTCCCTGCCTGTTGTGTTGAGCACGCTACACACTACACACTACACACTACACACTACACATTTACCAGGACAGATCTGAGGCGTTCAGGAGGGGTGTGATCTACCGTTTGTGTGTTCGCCAACCTCCTACGGGGGAAGGCAGGGCCCTATCCAAACACTGCCTCCTCTCTGTACAGTGGAGGCGTACACTTCTGAAAGCCCTGCAGCCCTCCTTGGGAGTCTGGGCTCTTCCCACAAGAGGCATCGCTTCGTCTTGGGCTCCGATCAAGGGCATCTCTGTTTGTCTGAGATTTTGTGCTTCAGCCAGTTGGGTTCTCCCACTCGCCCGCTCCCGGGAGCAGGATCTGAGCAGGGTACATTGTACATACCTGTATCTCTATCAGGTGTTCTGCACAGGCTTTTGGCAATCACGGCATCTTTTTACAAAATGTATCCCGTAGAGAGATATCGACCTCGGTTAGAGTTGGAGAGAACTTTGGGGTTACGGTACGTAACTCTTCTGGTTCTCTGAAGGATTGCTATCAGATTGCTTTCTCTTTTTTTACGGGGCTTGTGAAGAGTTGGTTGGCAGATTAAAACGGCGGTTCATTGCAGGAGCCTTTATAGGCTGTGACGGGGTGGGGTGGGGTCAGACATGCAAAGTTTCAAGGTGTGATTAAAGAGGGTTTTGTCGAAAAAAGCGATACACAGGGATGCTTGAGGCTGACTCACTCTCAGTTTACCGGCATAGCTAGAAACTCCCGAAGACCAGTACTGTCTGGCTCCCTTTCACATCTCTGTTCTTCTTCTGGCTTTTTACCAGACGAGACACGTTCCTACAAACTGCTGCCTTCCATGGGTCAGAGTGGGATAAGCACATTTAACATCCTCTGCCATCGATAATACATATACGTTGGTTTCCGCGTACCTTGCACATGCAGGTCTTCTTTTTAACCAAAGAAATACTGCCAATCGCAACTTCACAGTATAGTCAGCTCTGAGTTGTTGTTTTTTAACATGCTGGCTCTCTATGTATGTTGTATCTATGTACTCTATTAGTTGTATATCTATATACTCTGTACTGTATATCTATATATCTATGTACTGTATATCTACGAACGGCGAACGAACACTTTGCTCGGCTGCCCTCGGACAGGCGGTTTAGGACCATGTTTGCAAGGACAAACAGACTGAAGCTCAGCTTCTACCCCAGGGCCATTCAGGCCCTGAACACAGCAAAGACCTAGGTTCTAGGCCCTGGACAATCTAGACAATTTGATGGCAGCTACTAGATTGAAATCAAGTGCAATACTGAAACACAACTGTGAACATTTCAAACCTGCAAACTGCGACACTTTAAATGAATGTGCAATAACACTATGTGCAATATGACAACCCTCGGGTACATAAGGTTCAGAGATAGGAAATGTTAGAATAGGTATAGCATAGCATAGAGTACAGCACAGTGTTTTATTTGTATAGTATAGTATAGTGGATAGTGTACATAGCATTCATTCATTCATTCATTCATTCATTCATATACTCTACTGTATTTCACCTTTCAAATGTATTTCAAGTAAACATTGATATATGGTACCAGTCAGAAGTTTGGACACTTCCCTATTCAAGTGTGTCCAAACTTCTGACTAGTACTGTGCATTCTGTTAATTACACAATTGTGATTAAGGTGCAAAGGTTAATTGTTGCATGTAAGAGACAAAGGATGAGAATGACATTTGGGGGATTTTTATTTTGACATCCATCCCCAATTTAATCTGACAAACTGTTCCACATTTATATCACATGACATTGACGTTTCATAAACACATTACAAAAGGCCTGACACATTTATGAAGACGTTGTTAAAAGTGTTTATTAGATTCGATTCAACGTTATTGTCATTGCGAAGAGTACAAGTACCAGACAACGAATAGCAGTTTAGCATCTAACCAGAGCTGCAAATAGTGATATAAAAACATAACAATGATAATAGTGATAATCATAGGAGTGTGTGGAGGTGGGGGGGTGTTGTTCATCAGAGTGACAGCTCCTGCTTTCTTCTTCCTTCTCCTGCTCTCTCTCTCTTCCACTCTCTCTGTATCTGCCCTCGCAAGATGACACTGACAACAACCTCTGCTTGGACTGATTCCTCCTATCCTCCTTTGCTTCTTTCCTCTCCCTCGCTCTCTCTCTTCTCCTGCTCTCTCTTCCACTCTCTCTCTCTCTCTGTATCTGCGCCGGGATCCGCCTGAGTCTGTTAGATGGTAGGGGATCAAACAGACCGTGGCTGGGGTGTGAGGTAACAGAGGTGTCCTTGTTGATGCCTGGGGGGCCGCCTGGAGGGACTCCATGGAAGGGAGTTTGGTGCCGATGATACGTTGACTTTTATGAGTTTTCATAAGGCAGGGCCTTCCAGGGCCTTCCGGTCTGACACAGTGCAGTTTGCCGTACCACACTGTGATGCAGTTGGTGAGGATAGTTAGTCAGGATTCCTGGGAGACAGCTGGGCTTTCTTCAGTCTCCTCAGGAAGTATTGTGCCTTTTTGACCAGGGAAGAGGAGTTGAGAGTCCAAGAGAGGTCCTCGTCGATGTGGACACCCAGAAACAACTTGAAGCTGGGAACACGAAGTCCACAATGATCTTGTAGTGGATTTAATCTGGTTTCTTCTCTATTGATATTGAACACAAGGAGATTGATCAACTTAGCTTGTAGCCTTTTATTTATAAAGTTACATGACAGCAGTCTAGAGTTTGCAAAGTCCAGAGGCTCAGAGCTCCAGAGCCCCCTCCTTATACAAAGTCGACACCCTTTATGACATCACTAATCTTGGCAAACAAATGTGGTGACAGGAAACGCTAGACTTCAGTAAGTGCGCAACAAATCATTGGCTCTGTCCCCAGGCAGACTGAATTGTTAGCTACGACTTCCCAGAATGTAGAGAGACGGACTTCAACTCTCAGTATATTTGATATAAAACTACAACAATCTCCTTGGTCTTACTGGTGTCGAGGGCCAGGTTGTGTTGTCAGCGCTCCACACCGCCAGATGCTGGACCCCCTCCCTGTGAAGCTGTGCGGGAGAGAGGTTGGCAACGAGCGTTTTAATGAGAAGTCCAGATTCAGCCTACAGGTGATAGTTGCTCTCTAAGGGAACTGTAGCATACAGACAGATGTGTCATTACCGCAAAGATCGAAGCTAAACAAACCTCAGTCATAATTATGGCTGATGTATGTTGATGGGGGAGAGTAATTGTTTTCATTACAATGAGTGTGAGAGAGAGAGAGAGATAGAGAGATAGAGAGAGAGAGATAGAGAGAGAGAGAGGGACACAGGGACCGAAACAGAGAGAGAGAAAGAGAAATACAGGGAGAGAGAGAGACAGAGAGACACACACACAGCAGAGCGTGTCAGAGGGTGGTTCACAGCCATTTCCTGTCATCTTGACCATTGAAGGGAGCCAAAGTTACAAACCATTACCATTGCTATTGCCTATTGCACAGCCACACAAGAAAACACATTACACCCCTGGGTCAGACGCCCCAACAATAGACCAATATACAAACTGTTTCCTCTTTGAGCTGCTGTTGTGACTCACACATTTAATAACACATCAACACCATCCATATATTGTTCCGACTCAAGTCAACACATATATACTATGTAGGCTAGTTTACCAAGCTAGGTATCCGTACTCCACTAGACTAGGCGGACATAGCATTAACATTAGAAGAGCCGTGCCTTTTTTTACCTACTATAAGAGCCGCCTCGGAGGTCAAATGACCATAATCTTTACAATGGGAAGCTGCTACTTACGCACAACGACCACTAGACCACCGTCTTGTAAATTACCCTGCCTCCTACACAGAAAAACTGCAAAATAGCTTTATACACTAGCTTATCCTGATGTGATTTTGAAAATGCGAGGATACTGGGTGGTAGAACGCACATATCTAGGACAAGTCATGAAAGGAGGGTCCTGAAATTTGATCGAGTGCAAAGATATAACACTTTTTTTAATCTCTCCCTACTTTTACTAGAGTCAAATGATCCCAGCCATGGCTGTTCTAGTGTTAACAGGTAGCAGGCTAGTGGAATTCGAAACGCATTGTACTGTTTATAATACACCATCTGTGATATGTATAAACTGCATGGATATGTGCCTCAGCATTAGAGACAGTTTGTGCTTTTCATATCACATTGTGAGTTTAAACAGAAGACGTTACAGATAGTTACAGATCAAATCAAAGTGAGACTGTCACAACAGATTCTCTCCGCTGACAACGTTTTCCAACAGAAGAAAGGCAGTTTTATTATTCAGTCATTGAACCCCACGCTACACATTACGGCATTATCCTTCTTATGTTTATTTTCATAAAAGAGGATAATAGATCAAAGCCGGGTATATATTTCCGAGCTAGATAGATAATAGGCTAATTTGTGAAATACGTATGACTTCAATTTGACATGGAAATCTCCGTAACCTGCGGTGACCTCTCGATTACACGCTAAGTGAATTGAATGCAGCTGTAACTGCAACAGATCTCTGTTTACATTGCATCTCAGATAAAGCAAATCCGTCTATTCACCATCGCTGATGTTTTTGTCCTTTCTCTCATGATAATCAGGTAAGTAACCGTATCACGGCTGTGCCACCCTCACAAGATGACACTGACAACAACCTCTGCTTGGACTGATACCTCCTTCTCTCCTCTCCTTATTCCCTCTCCTTCTTCCCTCTCGCTCTCTCTTTCTCTTCTCCTTCTTCATCTTTCTCTCCTGCTTTCTTCTTTCTTCTCCTGCTCTCTCTCTCTTCCACTCTCTTTGTATCTGCCATCGCAAGATGACACTGACAACAACCTCTGCTTGGACTGATACCTCCTCTCCTCCTCTCCTTCTCTCCTTATTCCCTCTCTCTCTTCCTCTCTTGCTCTCTCTTTCTCTTCTCCTTCTTTCTCTTTCTCTCCTGCTTTCTTCTTTCTTCTCCTGCTCTCTCTCTCTTCCACTCTCTTTGTATCTGCCCTCGCAAGATGACACTGACAACAACCTCTGCTTGGACTGATTCCTTCTTTCCTCCTTTGCTTCTTTCCTCTCCCTCTCCCTCTCTCTCTCTCTCTCTCCCTCTCTCTTTCCTTTCTCCTGCTCTCTCTTCCACTCTCCCTCTCCCTCTCCCTCTCCCTCTCTCTTCTCCTGCTCTGTCTTCCACTCTCTCTCTCCCTCTCCCTCTCCCTCTCTCTTCTCCTGCTCTCTCTTCCACTCTCTCTCTCTCTCTCTCTCTGTATCTGCGTCTGGATCCGCCGCCCGGGGTATCAGAGCGGCGCTCCCAGGGTTTGTCAGAGACACACAGCCAGAGTACGGGGGCCGGGCGCGCGGGGGGGGGGGGGACACAGCCAGAGTACGGGGGCCGGGGGGGCGGGGGGGACACAGCCAGAGTAACGGTGGGGGGATGACAAGGTGTCCTGAGACGCCCCACCTTTCTGTCCTCTCTGCTGCCTCTGCCCCGTGCTGTCTCCCCGTGCTGTCTCCCCGTGTGTCCTCTATCTGTCACGGTGTGTCACGGTGATGATGCTGAGAGAAGACACACAGTGCACAGAGGCCATGTCGTCTGTGTTACATCCTGGTCAGTGTACAGTGTTCCTGCAGTGTAGAAGACATCTCTCAAAACTCATCTGGGTTGGGGTTGAGTAGGGGCGGCTGTGGCTCAAGAGGTAGAGCCGGCGTCTAACGATCGCAAGGCCGGCAGATTGGTGGTTCGAACCCCGGCTGGCCACGTGTAGAGGTGTCCTTGGGCAAGACACGGAACCCCAAATTGCTCCTAATGAGCGGGCCGGCGCCTTGCATGGTAGCTTGCCACCATTGGTGTATGAATGTGATTGTGTGTGTGAACGGGTGAATGAGAGGCCGTTATAAAGTGCTTTGGAATAAGGCGCTACATAAGTGCAGTCCATTTACCATTTACCATCATCCCTAAATCAAATTTGAACTATTCATTGCTTTATAGGTACTTTCAATAACTAGAGTATTATTGCAAAATATCTCAATGACTTACCTGCTTATTTCCCAGAATGTGTTTTAGCATTTGTCTCTCAAAGACTAGCATAAGCTAGTTTATACCTCTGTGATACGAACTAGTTATGAACTATATACCTTGCTTTATAGGTACTTTCAATAACTAGAGTATTATTGCAACATCTCAATGACTTACCTGATATTCTATTTCATTTTCCAGAGTGTGTCTTAGCTCTCGTCTCTGTTTGCAGTCTGTTTATCCACAGCCCTGATTGAAGCCTATAGACGTATCAGCTCTGACTGCGCTAAGACCGCCCCGTGGCCCTCCTCTCTCATCTACACAACAAAACTGAAGTCCCACTGAGTGAGCCCTCGGGCACCTTGCATCATGTTTTCACTGGCTCTGCTCGCACAGCGGGTGGCTGGCACACACAACTAGCATCGCTAATGAGCATGACCACGACGGTGCGAGCTGCGAGAGCAGGATTTGCCCCCCCCCCCCCCTTACTCTGACTGAAACTGAAACGCATTTAGCCACTTTACCCAATCGCAAGCCTCAGCTGGCATACAAGCGCGCAGGATCATTGATTTGACATAAACAACTTTGAATTTGAACCCCCCGAAAAAATTATGCTGTTCAACTGCCAGGGTTGTTTACCACCGCACAACTGCTTTTTGATGCTAGACCTTATTTCCCACTTACGGGGAGTATCGTAGGCTGTGATGCAGGGACAGTGTTGTATCGTAGGCTGTGATGCCGGGACGGTGATCCCATTCATGTGCGCTGGTATGGCAGAATTGTAGCCCTGGAGCCAAATAAACATCAGGAATGGTAATGTGACTGAACGTTGAACAACACAGAGAGGCAGAGGTGACTCGGCTATTGTGATTTTGATTATGGATATTTCACGTTGTTGTTTTGTGGCTGAGCGTTGGGGGGGGTCAGTCAGAGTCCATTTCACTCTGTATCGTGGAAGGTGTGACCTGGTTGTGAGTCTTTGCATGAATACAGCTCTGGAAAAAGATGAGAGAGAAAGAGACCACTGCCAATATGATCAGTTTATCTGTTTTTTTTCTCTGGTTTTACTATTTATATATGTGAGTAAAATGCAAAAATAATAATATTCTATAAAATACTGACAACAGTTCCCCCAAATTCTATATCTATATCTACATTCTAAAATATTAGAATATTTAGAAATTAGAAATAATATCTCTTATTTAGAAAATGACAACTGGTCAAAATCACACACAAAAAAGAATTCTGACCTTGAATAATGCAAATAAAACAAGTTCATATTACTTTTTAAACAACATAATACTGATGTTTTAACTTAGGAAGAGTTTGTAAATCGATCTTTGTTGGAATAACCCTGATGTTCAGTCACATGGTTCATGTGTCTCGGCAGTCTCTCCACCGGTGTTTCACAGCGCTGCTGGGTGACGTCCTGTCCCTCCTGGTGCAGAGGAAGTAGCGTGGCTTTGTTTGATGGTTTGTGACCATCCACTCACAAACTCACGACTGCAGAGCATGAAAGTTTATTTTTATTTATTTATTTAGACATCTACTACCCCCCCACCAGCACTGTGCCTCCTGAGACACCTGCTCCCCCCCTCCCCCCTGTACTGTTTCCCCTGTGTATACAAAAAAAACGGGGAAAAAAACCGTTTTGATATATATATATATCTTTCTTTCTTCTTTGCAACGACTGCCAATGGCCCCGGGCCTGAGCTGGATTACTCTTCCTGCTACGACTGGTGGATTGATGATTCACTTGCTTAGTCAAATGTATCGGTTGTAAGTCGCTTTGGAATGAGGCTTCTGCTAAATGCCGTAAATGTAAATGTTTTGGGGGTTTTCTTAATTATGTTGAGCATTCTTCAGTCATCCACTGTAGAGGTCTTCCTTGGTCTTTCTGTCTTTCTGTCTTTCTTAACAATGTTACTGTTGATTTTGGTGAGTCTATGGTTTTGGCGATGTTTCAGTTAAATGTTTCGGATATTTCAGCCTCGTAATGGCTTCGTTTGACTTTCATTGACATCTCTTTGGTCCTTATGTTGACAGACACCAATAGCAGACTCCAAACAATTGAATGGGAAAGTGTGTCCAAACTTTTGACTGTTACTGTGTATATATATATATATATATATATATATATATATATATATATATATATATATATATATAACACACACACTCTCACACACACACACACACACACACACATTTCAAATGCTTTATTTATGTCCACATGAATACAAAGTGCATTAAGGACATGAACACTAACAGTGCAGTCATCAGTTCATTGGGAGACATTCAGTTACGTTTGTGACTGAACAGCAGCCATCATACACATACGATATTAACACAGAGGATGTTTCAAATGTGGGTTAACAGATACAACAGCATTACTGTCAAACTATACTCTTACTCTTAAGGGTACAAAAAGCAACGCCGTCTCCATATTGAGCGGCTACCGATAACACACACACACACACACACACACACACACACACACACACTCTCTCTCACACACCCCCCCCCCCCCCCCACACACACACACACACACACACACACATACACACACACACACACACACACACACTCTCTCTCTCACACACACGCACCCACACACACACACACTCACACACACACACACACTCTCTCTCACACACACCCCCCCCCACACACACACACACACACACTCTCTCTCTCACACACACACACCCACACCCACACACCCACACATACACACACACACACTCTCTTTCTCACACACACACACACACTCTCTTTCTCACACACACACACCCCCCCCCCCCCCCACACACACACACACACGTATGTACTGTATATAAACCAAAGGCAGAGAGCTAGGGGTGGAACTTCCAAGCACCTGTGTGTTCCCGTGTTCTCCTGACACCTCTTGTCAGGTGGTCCGGGAGACCCTTCAAGATGAGTCCTATCATTAGGAGCCCTCCCAGGTGTGACTCCCCGTCACTCCAGAACCCACCACGGTGGATACACATGCATTCCATTACTGCCACTGATGACACCTAAGGAGAGGGTTATGGTGGTGTTTTTTTTCGCTCCTATACTCTGAAGTCAAGTAATCATTTTTCCTTGACATTAAGTGCTGTACGAGAAGGATTAGCATTCTCCCTGAAGCTCAGAAGGATTGTACTAAAGTGTTGCATTTTAATTGGCTTCCTTTATTTTCCATTTTGCTGTAGCGCTGAGGTTGACTGAGGGTTTGTGTGTTTTGAGAGGAGGAGGAGGTATATAAGAGGAACAGGACCACTCAGGGTGAGTAGTGATAGCAGAGGCAGAAGGCGACAAAGATGGCTAATGTTAATCAGCTAGGCATGTGGTCCCACAGGGGAAAGAAGTCTGTTGTTGCCGAATTGTTGGCAGACTGTTTTTCAAAGTAGTGGTGACGGATATAACAGGTGAACACAGAAACAGGCGACACTGAAAGGATGTGTAACAGTGTCTTCCGTATGTTTTGGAAAGAGGACGTATCTTGTTTTAGCATCTGTATTCTGACAGTTTGGATTTGAAATCAAACACTTACTATAAGGTTAAAGTAGATTATGAGATGTAAGTAAGTAAGTAAGTAAAGCTTTATTTATGTAGCACCTTTCATACAAGAAATGCAGCTCAAAGTGCTTTACAACAGGAATAAGTACATAAAGTGACTATAAAAACATATATAAAAACATATATAAATGCATAGAGTGAATATAAAAGCAGGGGAAAACAGTAAAAAGAAAAGGTAAAGATCTAACTTTCATATCCCTTTCATCTCCCATGTTCAAATGTTCCCAAGTTTCGCCATTTAGAGAACCCTTTATATACATCGTCCACCTGTTGCAGGGCACCAAAACTCCTGGACAATAATTGGCTAGACAGGAGTTTCTGGTTAGCCAGGGGTGTTTCATCATATCATTTGTGCATAACAGAGCTGTCAAAGTCAAGTATTGAGTCTAGACTTTGCATTCGCCTTTGGAGTCTGCTATTGAAGTCTATATTTATGTCAGAAACAGCTTTATATCTACCAAAAGCAACAGTAGATCACCAACAAAAGAGCTGTCCCACAGATCAGGAACTCTCTCCAGGAGGGAGGCGTGATGTGTCAGTCAGCCCAACTACAGCGGCTTCACTACAGGGTGCAAACCACTAGTTATCCTCAGAAAGGATGGCCAAAACGTGCCTTAAAAGCCTGCAGGAAAAGGGTCTTGTAGACCGATAAGACTTATTATCTAGTGTTGATTTTGGTAGATATAAAGTTGTTTCGTACACAGAGACTGAGAACGTACACAGAGACTGAGAACGTACACAGAGACTGAGAACGTCCACAGAGACTGAGAACGTATACAGAGATTGAGAACGTACACAGAGACTGAGAACGTACACAGAGACTGACAGCGTACACAGAGACTGAGAACGTACACAGAGACTGAGAACGTACACAGAGACTGAGAACGTACACAGAGACTGACAGCGTACACAGAGACTGAGAACGTCCACAGAGACTGAGAACGTACACAGAGACTGAGACAGACCTTTTCCAAAAAACGGATGTTTGTGGTGCTGGTGGAAAGCCAGTGAGAAGTACAGAAAGACTGTGTAAGGTAGGGAGATGAAAGGGATATGGAAAGTTAGATCTTTACCTTTTCTTTTTAGTGTTTCCCCCTGCTTTTTTATCCATTCTATGCTTGTATATGTTTTTATATATGTTTTTAGATTCACTTTATGTTCTTATTCCTGTTGTAAAGCACTTTGAGCTGCACTTCTTGTATGAAAGGTGCTATATAAATAAAGCTTTACTTACTTACTATCATGTGCCAGAGTGAGTGCAAGAGAAAAGTTAGAAGAAAAAAAGGATCTGCCCATGATGTCCACTCCAGCATACCACCTCATCTGTGAAACATGGTGAAGGGGGTGCTCTGGTTTGAGGCATCTCTAGCTGCTCATGAGCTTACTAACTTGTCTTCATTGATGATCTGACTGCTGGCAGCATTGGTAGAATGTTTTCTGAAAAGCAAACATTGAATTAAAGCTGAGAATCTTTACTTTGATGTACCCGATGTAATTGTTTGATTTCAAATCCAAACTGTTGGACTATAGAGCTAAATGACGACACAATGCTTCCTCTGCCCAGTACCTTTAGGAGGGCAGTGTATGTAGAGACTTTGGGAAACAGACCATAGTCATTGTGCTTGGTGGGATGTTCCTACAATAGATTGTTCAAACAGGTCAGATCTGTGTTGTGTTTTTATTTATTTAATTGTTTTTATAGGACAGATGTGAAGACAGGAAAGTAAGGAGGAGAAGGGAGAGAGGGCATGTCAGCAGGGCATGAGCTGGATTCGAACCCATGCCGATATGGGCATAGACCGCAGTGCTAGACCACTGGACCACCCCAGGACCACTGGACCACCCCAGGCCATGGTGCTAGACCACTGGACCACCCCAGGCCATGGGGCTAGACCACTGGACCACCCCAGGCCATGGTGCTAGACCACTGGACCACCCCAGGCCATGGTGCTAGACCACTGGACCACCCCAGGCCATGCTGCTAGACCACTGGACCACCCCAGGCCATGGTGCTAGACCACTGGACCACCCCAGACCATGGTGCTAGACCACTGGACCACCCCAGGCCATGGTGCTAGACCACTGGACCACCCCAGGCCATGGTGCTAGACCACTGGACCACCCCAGGCCATGGTGTTGTGCTTTACGCTGCTGCTGATCTTTCATGGTTAGCCTGCAGTCGATTCTGACGTCATTAATGTTCAACTAAGTTGGTTGAAAAACAAAAGAAAGGCAATTAAACTAAGTAGCTGTGTAGTGAAAAATGTTGACTCCCACATTTGAATATATCGCTCTTTTTGCAATCAATGTCTGTCTCTCTCTACAATAAAAAAAAAACATTGATGTTTTGAGTGCACAAATGCTTCTTTTCAGCCCACTGAAATTCGTATTAAAAAACAAAGTGATTGATAAACTTTAATATGATCGCCCTCCTTAACTCACGTCCAAGTCTGTGCTCTACAACCGTTACTGCAAATAATTTATTCCTTCAGCCATTCGGCTGCGAAATGAGCAGATCCAGCAGGGAAAGAGGGGGTCCTGCCATCTCCTACGCACTTTTTATGCACTTTTTTGCATCCCTTGAATCTGTTCTTCAACTTGAACTGTAAGCGTATGGACTTTGTATGTATCTCTTAAACTGTTCTTCAACTTGAACTGTAAGCTTATGCACTTTTTATGTATCTCTTAAACTGTTCTTAAACTTGAACTGTAAGCTTATGCACTTTTTATGTATCTCTTAAACTGTTCTTAAACTTGAACTGTAAGCTTATGCACTTTTTATGTATCTCTTAAACTGTTCTTAAACTTGAACTGTAAGCTTATGCACTTTTTATGTACGTATCTCTTAAACTGTTCTTCTACTTGAACTGTAAGCTTATGCACTTTTTATGCATCTCTTGAACTGTTCTTAAACCTGAACTGTTGGACTTGCATTTGTGAACCGAGGACTGGGTGGGTGCTGAGCTCCAGTGATGAGTGTGTTGTTGTGTGATGGTGCATTGTGTTTGTGGCCATGAACTGTGGAAACTGCAGTTGCCCTTCTGGGATAAATAGAGTATTCTGTATCTGTGTCTGTATCTCCAGGGGACGTGGCGTCGGAGGACGAACTCCTGGACATCCCTGTCATCTCCAGACAGCGGGCGGGGACGTACGAGTGCACCGCCGTCAACGACATCGCCACGGACGTCCAGACGGTGGAGATAACAGTCAACTGTGAGTGTGGAAGGAAGCTCCCCAGCCCAAGTAGTGACTAAGCATCATGGGAATTGTAGTCTTAGATTTAACAGTGAAATGTTTAGTGTGGAAGTTCCCCAGCCCAAAACTAATTGACTAAGCATCTACCTCAGTTGTAGATCTCAATACTACTAGGTCGTCCTCGTACTAGGACAAGCCCTCCATCGGCGCTTCCAGTCATCCAGATCTTCCATACATCTGGCTAGCTCCCTGGTCCTCCATACATCTGGCTAGCTCCCTGGTCCTCCATACATCTGGCTAGCTCCCTGGTCCTCCATACATCTGGCTAGCTCCCCGATCCTCCATACGTCTGGCTAGCTCCCCGATCCTCCATACATCTGGCTAGCTCCCTGCTTCTCCATACATCTGGCTAGTTCCCTGGTCCTCCATACATCTGGCTAGCTCCCTGGTCCTCCATACATCTGGCTAGCTCCCTGGTCCTTCATACATCTGGCTAGCTCCCTGGTCCTCCATACATCTGGCTAGCTCCCTGGTCCTCCATACATCTGGCTAGTTCCCTGGTCCTCCATACATCTGGCTAGCTCCCTGGTCCTCCATACATCTGGCTAGCTCCCTGGTCCTCCAAACATCTGGCTAGCTCCCTGGTCCTCCATACATCTGGCTAGCTCCCTGGTCCTCCATACATCTGGCTAGTTCCCTGGTCCTCCATACATCTGGCTATCTCCCTGATCTTCCATACATCTGGTTAGCTCACCGGTACTTTCCGCTCCTGGCTAACTATTACTCTTTCACAAACTCTCACTTCAGTCATAAATACACGTTTGTTTTCAGTCAACAACACAAAGGTTATGCAGCTACACGATTGTTTCTATTATGACGTGCTTCATAATGTGCAGTATGCTTTATCCTAGCTACATATTCCCATACAGTATATTGAAAATCTGATGTTTTTTCAAACATAATTATATTGTTGATCCCACTCTCTACCCTTATAGATGTTTCATATTGTTGTATGACTCATGACTATGCAGCATTTCACAAGGATAGAGTATACAGTAAACCAGGGGTCGGCAACCTATGGCACGCGTGCCAGCAGTGGCACGCGACAGCTTAAACAGTGGCACGCGACAGCTAATCAATAAGTGCGAGAATGGGAGAATGTATTTTTATTTTTTTTATGTTGGCCGCGTTCGTAAATTCACGCACACCGGGTTCAATGTCACAATGGGACCAAGTAGGATCAGGCCCGTGAATGAGTTCTCTCTTGCCCGCGGGATGATATTTAATTACTATTAAAACCGGCCCGCAGTATTATGTGCCCGCAGCACCATAATACTACAAGTCCCAAGATGCATTGGCGCGTACCGAGTGCCCGCAAGCGAGCGCGACCCCGCGTCTTCTCTTCACTTCAGTACTCGTCATGAGCAGCAGCAGCACAGTCACAGTGGAGGCCGAAACATCGCCGTCAATTCCCGAGTGTTCCCGAGTACACAGTTTGCTGACAAACTCGGCATACTTGCTGCCGAATTCAGGCGGAGATTTTCCGACTTTGAAGCCCAAAAAAGCAGGCTTCAACTGCTCAGCAATCCATTTGCAGTTGACGTGGAAAGTGCACCAGCAAATCTCCAAATGGAGCTGATTGAGCTCCAGTGTAATGACACACTTAAGGCATAATATGAGTCCGTGGCGCTGCTGAGTTTGCTCGTTTCATCCACGACACAATGCCTGAGCTGTGCAACCAAGTTGCTCGCACGCCGTCTATGTTTGGCAGCACATACCTGTGTGAACTACTGTTTTCGTTGATGAAACTAAACAAAACATCACATAGGAGTCGTCTTAGTGATGAACATCTGAACTCAATCCTGAGGATTTCCTCAGCTCAGAGCCTGACCCCAAACATGAATGAACTTGTACTCAAGATGAGACACCAAGTATCGGGCTCAGCCTCAGACAAGTGAGCAGAAAGGACTTGGACTTCTTTGAAGGGACTTATTGGACTTCTTTGAAGGGAATTATTATTATTTTCTCCAGTTGAATGGACCCAGGGACATGTTGCCTAAGAAATGAATGCAACTGTTTTGCACTTTTGCAAGTTTGCACTAACTTTTCTAATTTTATTATAGAAGACAGTCATTGGTGAGGATCGGAGCAGCACACTGATTTGTTTTTAATGCATGCTGTTTCATTTTTGCATTTATCTTGCCATTGAGCTTTGAATGAAAATTACATTTAGCTGTTTACCTGTAAAAAAAAAAAAAAAAAAACGTTTTCAATTTATTACTGAAAGAGCCTTGAGAAAACATTGCAACTGATTTTATTCATGTTTTACTTAATTTAATGTAATGATTAATGTTAAGTGCAATATAGGCTGTGTTATTGGTATTGGTTCAATATGTGCAATAATTGCGAGTTTTAATAAACATTGAACCAGCCCGGCCCTCCACTTGTACCATTTTTTAATTTTGCCCCCCTGTGTATTTGACTTTGACATGACTGGACTAGAGGCAGTCTCAGGGACGCTCCGGCGCTCTCAGGGCGAATTTACGAATGCAGCCCTAGTCTAGTCTCTCATCCACTCCACGAGAGCCATATTCTGGCGCCAATTTTCAAAGTAAAATTCTGAATTTGATTCGATACTTGTATCAATATAACTCAAGTCGTTCAAGGATGAAGCAGACAAGGCCGAATCAATAAGACGTGCTGTGTCAAGGTATGGGAAGCAGGCCAGCACCTTTAAAGCATTTGCCACTGCTAAAAATCACGCAACTGAAGCAAGCTTTCGCATTGCTCATTGCATTGCGAAACGTGGAAAGCCATTCACTGATGGAGAACATATTAAGGAGGCTTTCCTCTGTAGCTCAGATGTTTTGTTTGAAGGCTTATCAAACAAAGACACAATAACATCAAGAATAAAAGACATCCCAGTGTCAGCCAGAAGTGTGGAACGAAGAATAGGAGAAATGGCAGAAAACGTGAAAGCGCAGCAGACCGCTGGTTTGAAAGATGCGACGGTGTTTAGCCTCGCACTTGATGAGAGCGTAGATGTGAATGACATGCCACGTCTGGCTGTCATAGCAAGATACTGTGATTCTGCTGTAAGGGAGGAGCTCTGCTGCCTAAAACCAATGCCAGAAACAACAAAAGGTGAGGACATCGCTAAAGTTCTTATCGAGCATTTTGTGGAGCGAGGGATTGACATTAGCAGGATTTTTGCAGTGACAACAGATGGTGCCCCTGCCATGGTCGGGAAACAGAGGGGAGCGGTTGCATTAATTGTGTGCAACTTAAAGTGACCAAGTACCACCCCCAGATAATGGAGTTGAGCAAAGGAAAACAGGGCCAGGGATCACGACATTGATTGTTAGGACTGTTTACATGGCTTTGCATACATAGCTCTTTGCAACCCCCCAAAAATATATGTTTGTTGTGGTTGGAATAAAAGAATAAAATGTAAGTAACAACCAAATAATTATATAAATATAAATTATAATTCATACAAGTAAGACCCTTGTATAATCACCCTCCAGTTAGGCCTACTTATTAAAATGATAACCATAGGGAGCGCAGTTAGCAACTTTGGTAGAAATTGAGCGCTCCAATTTGCTTAAAGTTGTGCTACGCATCACAAAGTTTAGTTGTCTTAGATGTTATGTTGGTAATTTTGTTCAAGTTTCAGTTAGTTACATTTTTAGGTTTATTTAGCATACATGGCTTTGCATACATAGCTCTTTGCTGAAAATTGTTGTTGTGGAATAAAATTGCAGATCTGTTGGTCTGTTTGGTTTGGTTTGATGTCGAGTCATAATTAATGTTGATATTGTGGTTGGCACACTGACTAACAAGAACATTTAAAAATGGCACTTCATATCAAAAAGGTTGCCTACCCCTGCAGTAAACCATTTCATGAGGGGAAAATAGAACAGAAATGTGTAGGTGTTAAAACAGTGGAAATCCAAGGCGCTTAAAGCCTCCACCAGGATTAATTTCTTAATCATCCCTGAGCGTCTTAATAAACCAGTGTGTGAGCTTGTTTTGAAAAAAAAATATTCTTAATAAATATTTAGGACTTATTTTCCCAAAACCTCTATTTCTCTTGGAAAATCTGGCGTTGTGGGTGTGTTTACCCAATATCACTGATGAATATTCATGTTCCACAGCCCCTGACAATACCAGTCACCCTGTGTGTGTGTGTGTGTGTGTGTGTGTGTGTGTGTGTGTGTGTGTGTGTGTGTGTGTGTGTGTGTGTGTGTGTGTGTGTGTGTTAGTCACACTGCTCAGCTCCTCAACCAACATAACATGTTAAAACAAGAGCCAACGCTCTGCCTTAATCCAAACATAAAAAGGTCATAAAAAGGAGACGGTTTTTTATAAGCGTTATACAACTATGCAGAACATACATTTCACATGTTCATATTGTTTGTTCCATATCTCATTATGCTAAGGGCATACGAAAAGCAGGAAAATGAGATTAATTTAGTACAGAATATTAACTGTGACCTGTTTATTATTCAGGTCTTGTCCCCTAAACTACTAGATTTATTACACTCCAGTGAATTTATGAAATAATTCAATGGATTCATCATTCAACGTGATTATAAATGTATATTTATACAGCATATATATATATATATATATATATATATATATATACAGTGGGGGAAATAAGTATTGAACACATCAACATTTTGTCCAGTAAATGTATTTCCAATGAGCCTATTCAAGTGAAATTTGCACCAGACTTTGGTATTAACTCAAACAATCTAGACAAAAAGTCTAAACATTAAAGTCCATATGTAAATAAAGTTATGTGTAATAAAGTGGAATGAAACAGGAAAAAAGTATGGAACACACTAACTGAAATTAATTCAATACTTGGAGTGGAGATGCCTTTGTTTGTATTGACTGCTTCAAGGCGCTTTCTCTATGAAGTAACTAACCGCCAGTACCAGTCAAAAGTTTGGACACACTTTCCTATTCAGTTGACTGGTACTGGTGCTGTATATCCACTCCACGGTTGAAACGTTGACCTGCTCCGCTCTCTGACCCGCCTCCCACCTGCTGAGCTGATGAGTGTGCCCTCTCTTCTCCTCTCTCTCTTCTCCCTCTCTCCTCCCTCTCTTCTCCCTCTCCTCCCTCTCTTCCCTCTCTTCTTCCTCTCTTCCCTCTCTTCCACCTCTCTTCCCTCTCTTCCCTTCCTCCCACTCTTCCCTCTCTCCTCCCCCTCTCCTCCCTCTCTCTTCCCTCTCTCCTCCCTCTCGTCTCCCTCTCTCCTCCCTCTCCTCCCCCTCTCCTCCCTCTCTTCTCCCTCTCTTCCCTCTCTTCCACTCTCTCCTCCCTCTCTCCACTCTCTTCTCCCTCTCTTCTCCCTCTCTTCCCTCTCTTCTCCCTCTCTTCTCCCTCTCTTCCCTCTCTCCCATCTCTCCTCCCTCTCTTCTCCCTCTCTCCTCCCTCTCTTCTCCCTCTCTCCTCCCTCTCTCCCCTCTCTTCTCCCTCTCTGCCCTCTCTCCTCCCTCTCTTCCCTCTCTCCTCCCTCTCTTCTCCCTCTCTTCTCCCTCTCTCCCCTCTCTTCCCTCTCTTCCCTCTCTTCTCCCTCTCCTCCCTCTCTTCCCTCTCTCCTCCCTCTCTTCTCCCTCTCTGCCTTCTCTCCCCCCCTCCCTCTCTTCTCCCCCTCTTCCCTCTCTCCTCTCTTCTCCCTCTCTTCTCCCTCTCTTCCCTCTCTCCTCCCTCTCTTCCCTCTCTTCTCCCTCTCTTCCCTCTCTTCTCCCTCTCTTCCCTCTCTCCTCCCTCTCTTCTCCCTCTCTCCTCCCTCTCCTCCCCCTCTCCTCCCTCTCTTCTCCCTCTCTTCTCCCTCTCTTCCCCCATCCACCCCAGCAACTACATCGTAAAGTTTGCAGACGACACCACCGTGGTGGGATGTATCTCGGGGGGGGACGAGGCGGCGTACAGGGATGAGGTAGAGCAATTGAGCAAGCTGTGCAAGGTTAACAACCTGCTGCTAAACAAGTCAAAGACCCAGGAATTCATCGTAGACTTCAGGAGGAAAAAGTCTGAGATCCTGCCCCTGCTCATCGACGGAGAGAGCGTGGAGATAGTCTCAAACCTCCGATTCCTGGGACACAACATGCGGGATGACCTGGCCTGGAAGGACAACACTAAAGGCACCATCAAGAGGGCACAACAGCGGCTATACACCCTGAGATGCCTCAAGAAACAACACAGCAAGAAGGAGATGCTAGTGGCCTTCTACCACGGCGCAGTGGAGAGCATCCTCACCTTCGGCATCTCCAACTGGTTCCACAGCTGCACGGCAGCGGAGAGAAGCGAGCTACAGAGAGTCGTGAGAACAGCACAGAAGATCACCGGCGCCCCCCTCCCCTCTCTGGAGGAGCTGTACAAAACACGCTGTCTCAGGAGGGCCTCCAAGATCTCCAAGGACCCGACCCACCCTGGGCACGAACACTTTGTCAAGCTGCCCTCGAACAGGAGGTACAGGACCCCGGCCGCTAAGACAAACAGACTGAAGGACAGCTTCTACCACAGGGCCGTCAAGGCCCTGAACACAGAAAAGGCCTAAGTTCTGGGCCCAGGACAGTCCGGACGGATTGTATGGCAGCTAGTGCTGAGGCACAAACATGTACATTTTCAAGCCTGCAAACTGTGACACTTTAAAATAATGTGAAAAAATACTTTCTTGTGAAATATGACAACCCTAGTTGACTATCTGTGCAGTATAGTACAGTGGATTGTGTACATAGCCTCTATTGATGTAAACCAGCTCCTTACCTTCTTGTGATTTTATGCATCTATGCTTTTTCTAAAATGTGTTTCTTTTTCCTTTCCTAAACACCAGGGGAGCCTCCCCTCCTAAATTTCGTTGTTTGGTACCTGTACTGTAGCAATGACAAATAAAGTCTATCTATCTATCTCTTCCCTCTCTTCCCTCTCCTCCCCCTCCCCCCCCCAGACGCCCCGACCGTGTCAGAGGGCAGTGACGTGGGGGTGACGCTGGGCCAGCGGGGGGTCCTGCAGTGCGAGGCCGACGCCGTGCCTGAGGCCGACTTCGAGTGGTACAGAGATGACAGAAGGTAACGGTGTTATCATTAGCATTTTAACATAACATGTTTTTTTTTTTAAATGTTATATGTTTTTAGGGCATTTCTACTTTACTGGGATAGAGACAGTAGAGATTGACAGGAAGGATGGGTGAGGGAGAGGAGGATAGAGACAGTAGAGATTGACAGGAAGGATGGGTGAGAGAGAGAGAGGAGGGATGACAGGAAGGATGGGAGAGAGAGAGGAGGATAGAGACAGTAGAGATTGACAGGAAGGATGGGTGAGAGAGAGGAGGATAGAGACAGTAGAGATTGACAGGAAGGATGGGTGAGAGAGAGAGGAGGATAGAGACAGTAGAGACTGACAGGAAGGATGGGTGAGAGAGAGGAGGATAGAGACAGTAGAGATTGACAGGAAGGATGGGTGAGAGAGAGAGAGGATAGAGACAGTAGAGATTGACAGGAAGGATGGGTGAGAGAGAGAGAGGAGGATATAGACAGTAGAGATTGACAGGAAAGATGGGTGAGAGAGAGGAGGATAGAGAGACAGTAGAGATTGACAGGAAGGATGGGTGAGAGAGAGAGAGAGAGGAGGATAGAGACAGTAGAGATTGACAGGAAGGATGGGTGAGAGAGAGAGGATAGAGACAGTAGAGATTGACAGGAAGGATGGGTGAGAGAGAGGAGGATAGAGACAGTAGAGACTGACAGGAAGGATGGGTGAGAGAGAGGAGGATAGAGACAGTAGAGATAGACAGGAAGGATGGGTGAGAGAGAGAGAGGAGGGATGACAGGAAGGATGGGTGAGAGAGAGAGGAGGATAGAGACAGTAGTGATAGACAGGAAGGATGGGTGAGAGAGAGGGGAGGATAGATACAGTAGAGATTGACAGGAAGGATGGGTGAGAGAGAGAGGAGGATAGAGACAGTAGAGATAGACAGGAAGGATGGGTGAGAGAGGAGGATAGAGACAGTAGTGATAGACAGGAAGGATGGGTGAGAGAGGGGAGGATAGAGACAGTAGAGATTGACAGGAAGGATGGGTGAGAGAGGGGAGGATAGATACAGTAGAGATTGACAGGAAGGATGGGTGAGAGAGAGAGGAGGATAGAGACAGTAGAGATAGACAGGAAGGATGGGTGAGAGAGAGAGAGGAGGGATGACAGGAAGGATGGGTGAGAGAGAGAGGAGGATAGAGACAGTAGTGATAGACAGGAAGGATGGGTGAGAGAGGGGAGGATAGAGACAGTAGAGATTGACAGGAAGGATGGGTGAGAGAGAGGGGAGGATAGATACAGTAGAGATTGACAGGAAGGATGGGTGAGAGAGAGAGGAGGATAGAGACAGTAGAGATTGACAGGAAGGATGGGTGAGAGAGAGAGGAGGATAGAGACAGTAGAGATTGACAGGAAGGATGGGTGAGAGAGAGAGGAGGATAGAGACAGTAGAGATTGACAGGAAGGATGGGTGAGAGAGAGGAGGAGGATATAGACAGTAGAGATTGACAGGAAGGATGGGTGAGAGAGAGAGAGAGGAGGATAGAGACAGTAGAGATTGACAGGAAGGATGGGTGAGAGAGAGAGAGAGGAGGATAGAGACAGTAGAGATTGACAGGAAGGATGGGTGAGAGAGAGGAGGATAGAGACAGTAGAGATTGACAGGAAGGATGGGTGAGAGAGAGGAGGATAGAGACAGTAGAGATTGACAGGAAGGATGGGTGAGAGAGAGAGAGGAGGATAGAGACAGTAGAGATTGACAGGAAGGATGGGTGAGAGAGAGGAGGATAGAGACAGTAGAGATTGACAGGAAGGATGGGTGAGAGAGAGAGGAGGATAGAGACAGTAGAGATTGACAGGAAGGATGGGTGAGAGAGAGGACCATATAGACAGTAGAGATAGACAGGAAGGATGGGTGAGAGAGAGGAGGATAGAGACAGTAGAGATTGACAGGAAGGATGGGTGAGAGAGAGGAGGATAGAGACAGTAGATACTGACAGGAAGGATAGGTGAGAGAGAGGAGGATATAGACAGTAGAGATTGACAGGAAGGATGGGTGAGAGAGAGGAGGATAGAGACAGTAGAGATTGACAGGAAGGATGGGTGAGAGAGAGACAGTAGAGATTGACAGGAAGGATGGGTGAGAGAGAGAGGAGGATAGAGACAGTAGAGATAGACAGGAAGGATGGGTGAGAGAGAGAGAGAGGAGGGAGGACATGCAGGATATGTCGACGGCTGGAATCGAACCATGGGACCCTGCGATTACATGGCTGAAGCCTTAGTGTGCTAAGCCACCAAGTGCCCCATCAATAACATGTTTAAAACTTGTATTCTGGGAGAGAGTTTCAGACATACGTATGCCCGAATACGTGTAATTTAATTGTTTACGTATCGCCTCACCCCCCGAGGTCCGATCAGTATGCAGGCAGGCTGGGTCTCCATCTTCAGGAGGAGAAGGAGAACAAGGGTTAGACAGCAGGCTGACGGGCAGACAAGCAGGGTACCAGAGCTGGAAGTGAGGCACAGAGACGAACCGTGAATGGCAACGATTCGTTGTCGACTAGGAGCAGGTGCTGGGTGTTTGTAGTGAAGAGCTGCTTGTCAGATTTTAGACAGGTGTGTGACAGGTGTGTCAATCACCGCAGGTAGAGGTTGTCACGGAGACAGAGTTGTGACAATAATATGTGGCACATATGTGGCCGTCGTTTTCTGTAACGTCAAGTGAACATACTGTAAATGCACTGGAGTTGACAGTCAATATGTCACAAAGGCGAGTGCAGTGTTTGTGTATAGGGCTTAGTAGTAACAATGTACTGAAACAGTTAGGTAAGTTTGTGAAAACATCATGCTGTTGTGAGTGGGAAAACTGTTAAATGAGGCACAATAATGACAGTGAAGGACTGGTAGCGTACTAGTTAAGATATCACTTATCCTAGACCAGTGGTTCTCAAACCTCTCCTCGGGGACCCCCAGCCGCTCCACATATTTGACTTGGTCCAACACCAGGTGGAACAGATCAAATTATGTGGAGTGGCTGGGGGTCCCCAAGGAGAGGTTTGAGAACCACTTTCCTAGACCACCAAGTGACCCCTCGCTGTATTGAGGTTTCCTCAAGCAAGGGTGTGGAGCGTGTGATCAGTGGTAAACACAGTTGATTATTAACTCTAGAAGAGGTGACCCCTGTGAGTAAAAAAAAAAAATATATCTTTGCACTCGATCAAATTTCAGGACCCTCCTTTCATGACTTTTCCTAGATATGTGTTCTATGTGCGTTCTACCACCCAGTATCCTTACAGTTTCAATATCACTTCAGGATAAGATAGATATAAAGCTGTTTTGCAGTTTTTCTGTGTAGGAGGCAGGCTAAAAATAGAAGCGCCCTCTAGTGATCTCTGTGTGTAAATAGCAGATTTACACTCTAAAATGTTTGTCTATTTGACCCCCAAGGCGGCTCTACTAGTAGGTGAAATACGCACGGCTGTTGTAGTGTTAAAGGTGACCTTCCTCACTTCCTCCCAGGATCTTCAACGGCTTCGATGGTCTGGAGATCGAGGGCGGAGGACAGTTTTCCAGGCTGACGTTTTTCAACGTGTCCGAGACGGATTACGGCAACTACACGTGCGTCGCTATCAACAAGCTGGGCAGCTCAAACACAAGCTTCCTCCTGTATGGTGAGTACATGATGCTATGGATTCTTACGCCGTGTCGGCCTACACACTAGCAACTGTTGCTTGGCAACCGTTGTTAACTGTAATAATAATAATAATAATAATAATAATAATAATAGTAATACATCAGACTTATATAGCGCTTTTCTGGAGACTCAAATACGCTTTACAGAAAGACCTAGGAACTCATATAAATTAATAAAGATAAAAAGAAGAAAATAAATAAAAGATTACGGTAGTTAAGACTAGTAGTTAAGTTAGAGTGTAGTCAGTCACATTATTTTTCTGTAACAGACAGTACTAGTCAAACGTTTGGACACACACCCCAGAATGGGAAAGTGTGTCCAAACGTTTGCCTGGTACTGTACACGCACATCATAGAGGAGAAATAATGTTGCCTGTACGAACTAGAAACAGGATTAGCTCCTGGTTGAGAGTACTGCCGCCATGTATTGTTGATCTGTGAGTGTGTCACAGACCACTGTGATACAGATAGTCTAACACTGACAGTCGCTAACTTCGATTGTCGTAAACACACATGCAGAACTTTGCTCATTCGAATAGTAACTGGAATGAACTTTGGTAGTCTCTACCTGCATGTTTAAGGATTTAGCAGGGCTGGATTTCACAGTATTAAGTATTAAAAAGAGGACTGACAACCAGATGTAGGTGTAGACTGACTACCAGAAGGTCATGAGTTCAAATCCCTCCTGGGAACCCCACCCTGTGCCCTTGAGTAAGGCACTTAGCCCTAAGTTACTCCAGGGAGACTGTCCCTGTAATCTCTAATGGGGTTACGTTGTTTTGGATAAAGGCATCTGCTAAAATGGTAAACATTTTTAAAAAAAGAAGAAAAGAAATAACAAAAAGTCTGATTGTTTTATTTCAACCTATACTGCATGACTCACAGTTCACATTTAATAGACACACTATGATTCATCTTTACATTTACATCAGGATGAGGGAGGTAATTGTCATGCTTAACACCAAGCCTCAAGCAGTAAGAAGCACTGTGTTTTTATATACTATATATAGAATTATGTGCCTCTGTATGAAGCTAAATCATGATGATGATCACTACATATGTCTAACACTGCTCCCATTATGCTACAAAGCCATCCAGTAGATTAACACTAGAACAGCCATGTAGCCGTGAGTAAAGAAAAGTGTTATATCTTTGCACTCGATCAAATTTCAGGACCCTCCTTTCATGACTTTTCCTAGATATGTGCGTTCTACTACCCAGTATCCTTACATTTTCAAAATCACACCAGGATAAGCTAGTGTATAAATGCTATTATGCCGTTTTTCTGCGTAGGAAGCAGGCTAATTTACAAGCGGCCAACTAGTGGTTGTAGTGTGTAAATAGCAGCTTGAGCATTGCACATTTGACCCCCGAGGCGGCTCTTTTAGTAGGTAAAAAAGGCACGGCTGTTCTAGTGTTAATGTTCATGTTGTTCACAAAGAGAGCGTTTCCAATGATTGTTTGCTTTTCTGTCTGTTTGTTTGTTGTTGTTTGTCTTTATATATATTTCGCTTTATTCTGTTCGTTCCTCTGGTGTAGAGGTAATTGAGCCCACTAGCTCAACACTATTGCAAGGTTAGTATTCGCCACCAGCATGTGTTCTACCTCCCACCTCTCCAAGGAGCTAACAGCATGCTAACAGCACCATCAGCATTGGCATTTTCCACAAACTTGAAAATGACATAAGCCTAGACATAAGCCCTAAGTAGCACTTCTGCCAATACGAATAAGTGGCAGTTGAGATATGGTTCTGTAACCGGGATTGGGCAGTTAATTTTTAGGGTACTGACTGACAAAATTAGATGCTAGTCAGATGCTAACTCGGACAGTTCTGAAAAAGATAACCAAAAAATTCCAGTTAATAATTTGAATTAGATGAAAGGTAGGTATTTTCCTGAGAGGAGATTCTGCGCTGCCTACTAGGAGAATGTGAATCTTTGTGGAAATGGTCAATGAAGCCTGTCTACCATACGTGTTTGCTAATGTTTGCTAACCGTGTCTTGTCTTTCTTTTTGAAACCCTGTCTCTCTGTGTGGCATGGCTTCATTTTGATTTCGCATATGTCCATCTACTCTGTAAGTATTTGTCGTAAAATTATAATTTGTTTTGGATCATATGTGTGACACGGTCTTGTAAAAGGGACGATAATATGTCGTCAATCCTCAAGTCGCCCAAATGAGCAAAAAAACGTACTTGTGGGAAAACAATTTTTATGAAAGTTGAAGTGTTGAAGAGCCCACTCGATATAACAAGCAACAGTTTTAGGATCACTAAATATTTATAATTTGTCAATTGGATTCACTGTATCGTCTGCCGTAGGCTACTGGGTTAGTGTGTGGTACATGGTCATAGTGGTACACGGCTTGGAAACAAACGTACGTTTTAAGACGTGTTCATAAGCAAGGACTGTGTCATCATCTAATTATGTGTAATTATGTGTTTTCAGCATGTTGATGTTCTACCAGCATGTTGTGATGTGCTAAACATGCAGTTAGATGTTCATAGCCATGTTCCTTTTTAGTGCTAACTAGTAGCAGCTGTTTTGCCTGTGTTTTGATTCAGTGTGGGTTTCTCCGCTATTTGGTTTGAGGTGGACCAACATTCAAACAAGCATAATCTTCTTCAACTATTTTCAGATTTCAATGTATGAGACATCATTTGAAAATCTTACAATCTGCACTTTTATAATCTGGAGAAAAATGATGCGACCTTGAGGACTTTTTAACCAGACCCTGTCACATATCTACTGTTGTCTGTGTAGCTGTTTCTGTCAGTTTTGTTTCTGATTGTTGAATTCATGTGTTTTCCTGCTCTGCACCTCCCCTTATAATTATAGCTAGACCGCAAGATGACATCATAACACTTCCTACTTCCTACACAATTTCAAATCTAGCGTTATTATGTGTCCCCAAATGCAAATGGCAAGAGCCAATATTGGCACCCTTGGCAGATCTGTAATACTGTTGATATCTGTAAGTAAAAAGATAGTCCCGTCATTTGCGGCCATCTTTGCTGTAGCAGGGTTGTCAAACTTGTTTTGGTCGTGAGCTGCATTGGACCAAATGCAGCCTCACGTGTGCTCGAAAACATGTGTTAGTCAAACTAAATGAATGGCCACTGCTGTGCACACTGGTGCCTGACGTTATTACAATATGCTATAGTAGTACAGTAGCCTACACTCAATGTTAAATGCCACAGAGCTCAATATCAACAGTCTTACAGTAGCCTGTAGACACAAACACAGATGTGAGCCTTATCATCCTTTCAGGATGGGTTGAAGGTTGGAACTAAAAATCGATTAGAAGCATTTTTGTTTTTAACCTATTACCAAGTAGAATAAATAGCTGTAAATGTTCATGTTCTCCAATCAGGGGAGGGATTTTAAAAAACAAACAAATAGAAGACATTATCAAGCAATACTTTCTGACACAGCTTAATTGCTATCTTCTCATTTCAAAGCCGATCTATCCTTAAAACACAGTACCCTGTGTAATTAATGGGAGAGTGAAACATTTTGTCACACTCCAACAGTTTGGATTTGAAATCAAACATCACTACAATTACTATGATGTTCAAATAGAGATCCTCAGCTTGTATTTGATAGTGTGTTTCACCATTCAGAAATTAAACACTTTTATGCATAGTCTCTACTCTATTTTAGGGCACCCAAAAGTGCTAGGACAGTTGGTTTGACAGGTGTTTCTGGTAAGTCAGGGGTGTTGCGTCAGCTGTCGATGTGTACCGGTAGTATTAATTCTAGCATTTGCCTTTGGAGTTTGCAATTGGTGTCAACATGAGGACCAAAGACGTGTCAATGAAAGTCCAGGAAGCCTTTATTAGGCAGAGAAATCTGGCTGGAAACCCTGCCAAAACGGTAAGCTTGCCAAAACCATCAATTTGGGACATCATTAAAAAGAGGGGAGAAAAGCTCAGCAGTTGCGGATGAGGTGAGCTCATCTCATCAGTTGCAAACAGGCTGGTAGGCCAAGTCAAACAGTGGATAATAATAATAATAATACATTTATTTTATAAGGCGCCTTTCAAGGCACTCAAGGTCACCGTACAACAAATTAAAAAAACAGTTACAAAATTCAAATACAGAGAAATATACATGATATACATAGCTAGCAGCAGAGCAACACGGGAACAGTAAGTCAACGGGCATACGCCTGCGTAAACAAGTGAGTTTTGAGGTGAGTTTTGAATGTGGAGATTGAATCAATGTTCCTGATGTCGGGGGGGAGGGAGTTCCTCCCTGACGGAAGTTCCATGGCGGAAGAATCCTCACCATGATTAAGAACCCCCAAAACAACAACCGCCCCCCAGATCAGGAACACTCTCCAGGGGTGTCAGAGACGACCATCTGCAGAATAGTTCACTAACCAAACTACAGACGCAGTAGTTATCCTCCAAAAAGAATGGTCAGGTTACAGTTTGCTAAAAAATACCTAAAAAGCCTGCAGAGGTCTGGAAAATGTGACACAGCCCAATGAAAAGGGCTACCTGTAGGCGAAATAATTTTTCAGTTTTTTACATGTGCTTAAACTACAGATTGTAAGCTTTCAAATGATGCATCATACATTGAAATCGGAAACAAATTGAAGACGACATGAGTATTTGAAAGTTGCTACACCGGAAATCACTAAGCACAGAAAATCCCCATCAAAGATAATGAATCCCCATCAAACAACAAGAAACGAAGTCATTGTGTTATAGATTACACTTATTTAATGAACGTAAAACTGTTCGGAAAAATAACGAGTGGGTACTTCACATCTTCGAGTTGAATGTTAGCTAAAAAAACGAAAATGTGAAAAAAAAAAAAATAAATAAATAAAGACGAATTTGACGTCTTTCTCATTTCCGAGAGGTGTCCAGAAACACCAGGAGCAGTCACAAATGGTCTTGTCTTGTCTAGATAAGATGAATATTATAATGTACCAAAGGTGATTGCAAGAGGAAACAAGTGAGGATGAAGTACAGGCCTGGCAGAGCGTCACCAGAGAAGATAAGCAGCGTCTGGTGGGGTCGATGGGTCACAGACTTCAGACTCTATTGCATGAAAAGGATTGTTGACCAAATACTAAACATGGGTGGTTGATTTGGACATTTCATGAATCTGTCCCATTACTTTTGGGTACCCTGAGACAGGGGGTCTATGCATACAAGGTGGTGTAACTTCTGAATGTACACAGAAACCATAACATAAAAGCAATCTCTACTTTAACCTCGTAGTAATTGTTATATTTAAAATCCAAACTGTTGGGGTGCAGAGCCATAAGAAGATAACATATTTCACTGTCCCATTATTCATGCCAGCCGGGCTCTGTGTAACCTATATTTATTTTGAGATTTTATTTTTCACACAAATCACCTTCAGCAGATGTTGTCACTTTGACACCCCCCCTGCACCAAATGTGTTTTATGTACAACATCTAAAGAGCTGCATCACTATACTGGGAATCTGGCAGTTTCAAAAATCGCATATTTAAACGGTTTTGGAGCCTTCATTCATGATTTAAAGTTTAACCCCAATATATTCCATTGAAGATGATGTGATGTGATTGTAGGTGATGTTATCGTTGATGCCAAATACATTTCTCAAAACCAAAACAACATCACTAAAAAGGTGTACCTACCGTTCTACAACTTGCAACAAAAATAGATTTTGTAAAAAAGAAAAAATATATATATAAAAAAAGTCATACGCTTTAATTGTGTCCTCTTCTGAGAGGCATTAATTGCTTTGATTTGCATCACTATTATTCTAATTATCCACATGCAGGATTAGGAATAATCTATAGCGGCAGCGTAATTGGATAGATGTCCCCAAAGAAAGGATGGTGAACTCCAGAAAATCCAAGGGAAATTAGAAGTCATTGTGATAGAGGCTTCAAAGTAAAAAACCTTCGATAATCTGGTCCTTTCTAAATAATACCCATGTGGTGTCATATTCATTTAGATGGAGTTTATCCCATCTCCGAAAGCCCTTTCGAACCATATGACTGGAATGGAATGCAAATATGTTTCAGACATAAACCATATTATATAGATGCGCTTCCTTCCACATTATGTTCCGCATTAAAATTTAAATACGAGAGTTTGCCCAAAGGTTGTTGCAAAGAGTTTACAAAACCGTCTTGAAGAGAGACATAATACAACAACATTGACATTTTGATTCTGGAATTACTTTGCAATACCCTTGCCTCGTGATAAACCAATAGACACATAGACCGAGGGAGGAGAAGCTGGTGGGATGGAATGAGGAATCATATCAGAGGAATGGTATCAAACACCATTTGATACCACTCCTCATCCATGCATTACAATGAGCCTGTCCTCCGATTTCTACCTCCACCGGCCTCCACTGACAGACTAAGCTATCTATACCTCGTGAGCTTAGAATGATACGGTTCTATCTCCGTTTAGGGCAGTTCAGAGATATTGTGCGTCAAAGTTTTTACATTCCATTATGTTTTGTGAGATGGAACCTTTGTATTTTATTAATTACTAACTAAAAAATTTCAACATTTTAAAAATAACACCACACAGGCATTAATAAACACCTAATGGATCAGATTATGTAAAGAACTAAATTTTGACCAAAAATTGAGATAGAACCTTATAATTCTAACGTCACGAAGTTCCAAGCACTTGTTTTACAGAGTTAGAGGAGTCATTCAACTGGCTGGGATTAAGTTGTTGTCCTTTAATGTTGAGAGCAAATCAATAGTCATCATCTTCATCTGGGGAGGCTGGTTCATTCGTTTCTTCTTTCCCCATTCCATTCCATGCATTAGAATAGGCCCGTCCTCCGATTTCTACCTCCACCAGCCTCCCCTGACCTCCAAGTTGTTTAAACGGATTAGTAGTCTATAGTTGCCATTTTTTTGAGTGCCTTCTTTCATATAATCTCTCTTTTAGAGGGCTCTTCAACTGTTTTAGAATTGACTTCATCTGTGTTAGAAAAGACAACCTCCGAATCCATTGCGATACGGGCAGGTTTGTGATGAATACACGTATAAACCTAAACTAATAACCCAAACTAACAATTAAACATTTTGTTTTTATAAACCCCCCCCCCTCTACCCCTCAACTATAAATGTATCAATAAACCACTAACCCGTAGATTTTAACCTGTAGGAAATGTTAGGAGAGAATAAATAGATCTTTCTGTTACCACACAAAACTTGGAGTAGTATCGCCATTACACCACTGTCCTTGAGCCTTGAGCAGACAGGAAGTTAGATATTAGAGCTGCTGGTCAGAGGTTCATACAAGTCAGTGTATCAGCTGGTTTACCAAAACTCATCCAAGTGTTTCCTTTCTCCCCCCCCCCCCCCCCCCCTTCCTCGCCGCGGGCAGGACCGGGAGCAGTGCAGGATGGGAACAGCGGTTCGAAGGGAACGCACGCACACACCTGTCTACTCTTCGTCCTCTTCATCCTTCAGTTTCTGCTCAGGTTTTGATGCAAAGTGGCTTTGTTTCAGGGGCAGTTTGTTGCAAAGTTGTTGTGTGTTTTTGATCTTATCCAGAAAACCACAAAAGTATGCACATAGTGTAGGCTATGTGCTACCCTGCTATGTAATGTCAAACTGCACACACACACACACACACACACACACACACACACACACACACACACAAAAGAAGTATGTAACATATGAGTTTTATTTGTTCATTTTAAAGATTTTTAAAAGACGTAACAATATTGTCACTTTTCGTTTGGGAATATGAGTTTATTTTGTTTGTTTCTCCCTAATTATGGTATTATTGTTCAATGTTTCCTTTCGCGCGTCTCTTAAAGGGGAGTTTTTTGATGTGATTTGTGATTTATTTAAATGTATGTGTCCCAATTTACACCTGTTTGCAAGTTAATCTTGATCCCTCCAAGAGTTGCAATAGGAATACGAGGTGAATGAAAAAAAAGGCTTTGAAGGAGAAGCACTGAACACTCTCTCAGGCGTGACGCCTGTTACATTTGATTTTTATAGTGTCATTATTATTTCCAAACTATTTCTGACACATTGACAAACCACAATAATGGTGGAAGGACAATTGGTATTAGACTTATTTTGTTTTTTTCAAAGTCTTTCCTCCTTTATTCTCAGCATTGTTAATTGTGCAAAATGTTTTCAGTTGTTTGTGCTATGTGATATTTTCTTTTAGTTTTTGAATACTTTCCGTTCATTTGAGAGGGGTCAAATTGTTGAAGTTGTAATTATTTAGGCGAAATGATGACCGTTTTAATTCCCTTTTAGTGGTCACAACTATAAACAAGGTGGTGTGAAGAATAATTACTGGAAAAAAAGAAGAGTATTTCCATTGTGTGATCATCCACTTAAGTAATGTCATTTCTTTCAAAGTTATTAACGCCATTACAACTAGTGTTAAGGTACTTTAAGTGATAATACATTACAAGCGTCATTTACACACTTTGGGGGTAAAAATCCCAAATGTTCCTATTCGGTTGTTAAGTCGTGACGTGTTTCCGGGTCCAACGTTGGCTGAGGCGCTCTCTTCGAAATGCCTCAGTAATAATAATAATTCATTATATTTGTATAGAGCTTTTCCGAGGCTCAAAGACGCTGACAAATATGGGAAAAACTGGAAAGTGCTGTGTCCCTTGTTGTATGAATAGATCCCAGTCTAAAAAACGATTTAACTGTCATTCTACCGCTTTAGTACACTGGTACTCTGGTGCAGGGAATCTTTGGTTTGGACCCGGACATTGCTAAACGTCACGCGTGACGTCACACTTAACAACCGAATATCTGAACTCACAGTGCTGACAGCTAATAGGCGACGGAGTAAGATCCCTCTTCAATAGCGACTCGCTCTTTGTGGACCTCCAGTCCCTTAAAAAGAGCCCAAAGACTTCATAGCACTTAAATATCTCAGTATCGTTTGTATTGTTTGCATCATCCTCGTTTAAGTCTGTTCTAAATACTCTCTCATAACCAATAAGTATTAACAGTGTGTGGTGGTTGTGTGTTGACAACACAAGTTAAATAACCAGGATTGAGTTTGAGGTTTTTCATGTGTGGTTAATCGGGTTATATTGGTCTCTCTCTGTGACCTATGCTATCAACGACCCTCCCACCCACGAGCTAGACCTACTTTTTATAACTGTTAAATGTACTCACAAATACTATCCATTGAATTAAGACTCTACAGGGGGGGGGAGGGGAGGGACATCTACTACAGATGCTCTATTGCTCAATAATACTCTGTTTGTTTTTTTACAACAGCCCAACACACACGTTTTCTGTGAGATCAATAGGTGATGGTTTTGCACAAGTGTTGTGCAACCGTTGCACCCCATTGGCCGTTACAAACTACAACTACACCCTGTAGCAATGGCTCCTTATTATGAACTGTTAAAAAAACGACATCGGAATATCTCGCCGTGATCGCATTCAGCATCTTCTACCAAATGCTTAATGTTAGTAGACGTGTGTACTTTATCGAACATGTAAAGAATGACAGATGTTCAGAAGGGCTGTCACAAACTAAAGAAAGAAAGGCATTGCTCGTGTTCCACTGTTTTCTTATAGGACATCGCAGACTCGTAACTGTTCATCTCTCTTCTCCACTCCAACGTGATAAATCATTATTGTGTCGGTTTAATGCAGCCCTTGTTGACTTCATGAGTAAACATTTAATTTACGATGATAAACTACGGTGGAAGGGTTCACTGTGGTTTAAAGGGAGGATCACGTGAGACCAATGCAGTAGTAAGTCCTGATTTAGAGGTCTTACTATCTGAACGAGAGGGACACATATTGATGATGGTGCCATCATCAAAATATTCTATAGTACCTCTGATAATTTGCAAACATCTCAAATAGGCTATACAATGTCTGGTATGGTAGCATTGATTTCATACAATGTATTGAATTAAACGAATGCATGTCCATGTAAATGAAGCAGTGTAACGATGTCCAGATTAATTTCAAAAAGAAATATCATTATTAACAAGAAAATAGGGAATTTTGGTTACAGCACCATACTTTTTTCTTTTTTTTTCTTCTTTTTTTTTTACTAATCAACAAAACATTGATGTGTATAAAATGGGTTTTACTGTGTGTTGGAAGGGATGATGGATGGCCCAGTTGCTCTGCCCAGCGACTCAACGTAGACATGGGCTCATAAATGTAAAGGGATGGTTCGGCCTGTTCATGTTCAGGTGAAATATCCTCTCACGCTGCGTTGTCCTCATAGGCCAGTTATGAAAACTTCTCCAGTTCTCTGTTCTCCACGTTGCTATGGCAGCAGAGGCTAGCAGTTAGCAGCAGAGGCTAGCAGTTAGCAGCAGAGGCTAGCAGTTAGCAGAAAATGGTAAACAGACTGAGTTATATAACGCCTTTATCCAAAGCGCTTTACAACGGCCTCTCATTCACCCATTCACAAACACATTCACACACCGCTGGCGGCAAGCTACCATACAAGGCGCCGGCCCGCTCACTGGGAGCAATTTGGGTTCAGTGTCTTGCCCAAGGACACTTCGACATGTGACCAGCCGGGGCTCGAACGGCCGATCTGCCAACCTTGCGATCATTAGACGGCGACTCTACTTCCTGCGCCTCAGCCGCCCACAGCAGCCGAGGCTAGCAGCTAGCAACAGAGGCTAGCAGTTAGCAACAGAGGCTGACAGTTAGCAGCAGAACTTAACACCTGCTTATCATCCGACAGCCCGCCGGCGGGCCCTAGCTCCATGTGCTAATTGTCTTCTTGCACTTCGAGTCAAATACATACAATCATAACAGCAGGCAGACCACCAACATACACACTACATTGACAAATGTGATAAAACTCACCAATGAAGCCTTATAGTTGACCACCGATCGATAACATTACGACAACAACGGTTTGTTTACATTGCTCAAAAAAATATGTAGGCGAAAATGAAAAAAATAAACGTTTACTTCAGTGTGTTCAAACTTGTATTTCTCAACGCCAGTGCCACTTAGTCACTCTTACTGTTGGGGGAACAAACTTCAGAGTGCTACCTTCAAAAGGAGACCAACCCCATGCATTTAGCCTACACCAAACGTTTCAAGAACAGCTTTCAATTTAATTTGGGTAAACATTGGATAGGCGTTTTAGACTAATTGGAATGGTAAAAGGCTACATTCCTTTGGAATCCTGTCTATTTATTTTAATTGGCGAGCGTGTGCTAAGTGTTATTCTGTGTTAGCGGAGCACAGAGAGCTGGAGATGCTTTCACTCCTGGCCAAGGACACCTCAGGGTGAGACGATACTCCACCTAAACCTGATCACACCGTCAGCCGAACCCTCCCTTTGAAGCCAAATGCTTAGGGTAGATTCAATAAAAGATATTTTTTGTTCTTGTTGATGTTTCTAGACATATGTACAGAAAACAACAGCTGAGGCTTCTGGGAAGTCTGAGGTATAACTATCACAAATACATAATTTCACTTGTTCATTTTGATGGCACTTATATTGCACCTACCCTATAGAGCTGTTTGTGACGTGACATTGTTGATTATGCATTGGAGTTAGGAACGAGTCATTTTAACTTTTGACTTGAAATAAATCAAGAACTGTGACGGTAGCTGGTGAAAGCGGGGACAAGTCGACAACCAATCAAAATGTTCTGACTTTTATTCTGAAAAATGTAAATAAATGTCAACGTTGTTGAAAATCGATGACACATTCGCTAGTCAAGCCAAAATATTGCTAAAATATGACTCCACAGGTAGTAGTGGGGATTACTCATCAATCCATTGCATTGCAATATTTTGGCTTGACTAGCGAGTGCGTCATTGATTTTCAACAAAGTTGAAACGTTTACTTTTTTCAGAATGAAAGCCAGTTGCTGACTCGTTCCCACTTTCCCCAGCTGCTGTCACAAACGGTATGATATCATCGTGGGTGTGCATGACCACAATTTCATGATTTACTTACAATTTATCTGATTATCAGATTTTTGCACCCACATTCCAAGCAACAGTATCGTCAAAGTTCACAATTATTATTCCCTTGAATCTGGTTGATTCCAAAGTGAAGGGGAAATGACATTAGATTTGACTCCCCGTAATGTAAAGGATTGTTGGTTCATATGTATTTTCTTTATGAAGATTGTGTGTTCATATTTAAGACTGACAATAATAAAATGTTGTACCTAAATGCCCTGTTTCTGTCTGTCTTTGTTGCTGGCAAGGACAACGCCATTCTTGTGCGTTTGCTTACTTCATTGCATAATGAACCTGCTGTCTGTAATTGGGGGTAAGACCCTGCGACGTACCCCCGTCATGTCCAGGGGGTGTACTTGTACATCAAGCCGCCTCACGCTACAGAAACAGGAGACAGGCTCCTGCCCCCTAAGGGCCATTAGGCTCGACAACCATCGATTCTCAAGGCTACTTACCAGTGTCTCTAACCTTTTGTATCACTCCTCCTAGTGAGTCTTACCTCCCTAACAACCACACGAGAGACTCTCTAATGTATTCCTTCGGTTTGTGAAACACCTCCGTTCGGTTTACGTGCATGATGAGACTGAGCTAATGACTTACCACACGAGTGGTCTGACAATAGATGCTTATTGAGTGCACTCAAGTGGAGTGTTTCGAGTGTGGCAATTGTCACAATGACCAGATAGCCCCCGTTGACATCTCAAGCCCCTCAGAAGCTGTGACCAGGCCTCCTCACACCTGCCCTGCCCCACCAGAGTACCCGCCGCCGTCGCTAATGGCTGCTTCCCAAATGACTTGCTGCTGCCTGGGAGGACAGAGCAGAGCAGATTCAAGGGCTCTCATCTATCAATTATACACTGCTACAGCAGGGTGTCTTCCTTAATAGGTTTAAGATGTTTCCCTGCCCTCGCCATACAAGCACTCTGGCTGCGCTAAGACTATTTATTATTCTCACTCGTTTCCTATATTCTGTATATACCGATATATATATACCGACTAGAGCAACAACAACAACAAAAATAAAGAGCGTATTTGCTGAAATACATCACTGCCAGAATAACTCATTACCCAGGAATGTTTTGCAAGGAGATCATTATTTAAAGCAGCCGTGGCCATTGAAAGAAGTGTATTATGCATTTCAGTTATGCATTTCAGTTTTTGTGCTTTTTTTTAATACTGTAGCATTTTTCAAAACGACTTCCCTTCCAAAATGGGGCTTTGCAGTTGCTTCCCCGCTGTTCCTCTGCTTTCTCTAAAGATTTCTAATTCATGCAAACATCTGCTGCCTGCAATTGAGGGAAAGTATACAGCAGAACTGCGTAGTTGGAAGAAAAACAGACCTCATCTATCTGTACATGTCTGTGTTTTCCTCGTGTTAAATACAGGGTCAGTGTTCACTACTGGGACATAGAAAATGTGAAAATCAGGGATAAATTGGCAAGTTATACAATGGAAGTAAATGCATATCTGTAGCCATGTTTACTGATAATGAGGAGAGTTTTCATGCTGTTGCTTCTCGCTCTTGATCAAGGAAAAGGGTCTATTTTAAATCCTCAATTAGCCGTCAACACAGCTGGCAGCCACCAGTCGCCGACAGTTGTACACAATAGCCTTTGTAAGAGCTGAAACACTTGTTGTTGTTGTTGTTTCTGAATTTAAGGAAACAAATCTATAAACAACAACAGTACCAGTCAAACGTTTGGACACACCTTCTCATTCTATGGTTTTCTTTATGTTTTGTTATGTTCTACATTGTAGATTAATACTGAAGACATCAAAACTATGAAAGAAAAACATATGGAATTATGTAGTGAACAAAAAAGTGTTAAACAAAGTAGAATATGTTTTATATTTAAAATGTTTCAAGGTAAGCCACCTTTAGCTTTGATGACAGCTTTGTACACTCTTGGCATTCTCTCAATCAGCTTGGTGTGTGTGTGTGTGTGTGTGTGTGTGTGTGTGTGTGTGTATGTGTGTGTGTGTGTGTGTGTGTGTGTGTGTGTGTGTGTGTGTGTGTGTGTGTGTGTGTGTGTGTGTGTGTCAGTGGAAAAGGAAACTGTGAACACCACCCAGCATTCTTTTCTTTAGAATATGTAGGAGAAAACACGCAATATCGATTATCATAATGAGAAAGAGAAAACAAGTTTTTAGACATTTCTGCAAGAAATGAATCCAGAATACAGAAATACCTAAATGCATTCAGTTGTAGGTGCGGTCTGTTAACTTAACTGTTAACATGTACGGCCATTCCATTCCTGTCTCTTTTGAATTCCAACACAGGCACACCTCATTAGCGAGCTACTGATTAGGTGATCACCTGAACTTAATGAGGAAAGGTATAAAAAACACTGCTGTGGTCGTCACCGTCCTCTTACAATAGGACCAGCTGGATGGTACAAAAACAGTACTAGTTGTACCTCGAAAGTAATTTGAATAAAAAATTTCTAAAAACTATTGACCATGCCAAAAGAGAAGTTGGAAAGAAAAGTTTTGAGTGAGGAAAAGAACAGTTAAATTCTGTATTTACGGGCAGAGGGATCCAGCGAGCGTCAGGTTGCTTCCATCCTTAAAATGTCAAAGCCAGCAGTTCATAATAACCAGGTCAAGCAGCTGACACATTGGGGACGACAAAGCTACAAACCAACAGAGGGCGGAAACACGACTCTCCACTTACCGGGACGGCTGCCAACTCACTCGATTGTCCCACAACAAAGGACTCAAATGCACGACTCAGAGGCCAAAACTTAAAAACCCAAAAGAATAGTCTTTACTTCCCCGAAAAGGTTTGTTATACACGGCTAGGCAGTCAGTAGCTAAACCAGATAATCCAGTAAGGGAGTTGGCAAGGGCAGGGTTCGGTACAGGTAAACAAATCTGAGAAATGTTTTTAACATTTAGCAGACACTTTTATCCAAAAGCTGCTTCCAATTAGAGATTACAGGGGACAGTCGACAGTCTCCCTGGAGTAGCTTAGGGCTAAGTGCCTTACTCAAGGGCACACTCGTGGTGGTGTTTCCTAGGTGGGGATTTGAACTCATGACCTTCTGATCACCAGTTCAACTCACTATCCACTAGGGCCACCACCACCACCCCTAAAGAGACAGAGAAGCAGCGAGGCTGGTGGTTCTCACCGGCGGTTCAGAGAAGCAGATAATCTGTCAGGGAGATGACAAGAGGCAACGTCAGAAAAACAAGCGCACATCAAAAAGCGGGAATACAAAGACACTAGGAACAATCGCTGGTAGGCCTGACACAAGGGACGAAGACAAACTGGCAGTGAGAGACTGGGGAAACACACAGACTAAACACACCGGCACTGATGAGGAGAACAGGTGAATCCAACAAAGGCCAGGGTAGACGATAGCAGAGGCGGGAAACCGACAAGTAAGTAAGTAGCCTGGAGAACCGATGGTTCTGGAGCCTAACGGCCCTTAGGGGGCAGGAGTCTATCTCCTGTTTCTGTAGCGTGAGGCGGCTTGATGTACAAGTACACCCCCCTGGACATGCATGACGCTGGTATGTAGCTGGTATGTCAGGGAAACTCACAAGGGCAGCTAGGAAAATGACAGAGACGAAAGACAACGTGAGAAAAACAAGAAATAAACAGGAAACAATAAATGAAAACCATGAAGAAAAAAAACCAATGCTAACAAACAGGAGATACGTCAAAATGGGTGAGCAGAAAATGGTACAATTCAGCCTATGGGGGGAGAAAGTTTTAGTTTTTTTAAAGTACATTTTGGCCTATACAACTTAATTAACTTAACTTAATAAAGAACGTTTTCAAGTGATTTTACAGACTTGGGGCATGTGAAATCTTTTATGCCCTATTTATTTATTTCCGCTCCTATTAGTGTTATCTTACAAACTATTCACATGTGTTAATTGGAAAAACTAATTATTTTCTGTTGTAATTATTATGATGTTTAATTTTTCTTTAAATGTCATTTTGGGGTCTAGACAGACCCCAGTTGGTAAACAATGTATGCTAATAGGTAGCTTGAAGGTTTTAAAAGTCACAGCATGTTCTCCTTCAAGCTAATGTAAAATCTTGCTAAATCAAACTGCTTTCTATCATAATTGGCCACATGATTTGTATTTGAGAGATATGAAATGAATGAAATAAAAGTGTACCAGCGAGTGATAACTGACAAATCGTCTATTGACAGTTGAAATGTATGTTTGCTGTGATCTGGTAACAGGATACGGACCAAGGCCGCTGATCTTAGATCAGCTGGCTCGGTCGAGGTTTTTAAAAAACAGCTAAAGACTGTCTTGTATGGACAGGCTTTTGGATAGCCCCAAGGGCCTGTCTTTCTGTGTCCTGTTGATGTTGTTGTACACCTGTTGTCTGTTACTTGTTTTTATTTTCACTTGTTTGCCTGTTTTACCCTGCTGTGGCTTTAACTCTTGTATTATAGTTTATTGTGCTTCTTCCTTGTTATGTAAAGCACTTTGTGACCCTTGGTCTGGGAAACGTGCTGTATAAATACATTTTACTTACTTACTTACTTACTTACTTACAGTTAACCGTGGCTCTTCTCTAAGCCAGATGTTCTCAAGTTGATGTGGGTGTCTGTTGGTGTGGATGTCTGTTGATGTGGGTGTCTGTTGGTGTGGATGTCTGTTGGTGTGGGTGTCTGTTGGTGTGGATGTCTGTTGGTGTGGATGTCTGTTGGTGTGGGTGTCTGTTGGTGTGGGTGTCTGTTGGTGTGGGTGTCTGTTGATGCGGTTGCTATTTTAGCTGTGAGTAAACTTTTACTCCAGGGAATTGTTTGCAACGTTGTCTTGCTAGACTAGAGCAACCTGTTAGAACCTTGATGCGGAAGGTTGATGACCTGTTAGAACCTTGATGCGGAAGGTTGATGACCTGTTAGAACCTTGATGCGGAAGGTTGATGACCTGTTAGAACCTTGATAAGGAAGGTTGATGACCTGTTAGAACCTTGATGCGGAAGGTTGATGACCTGTTAGAACCTTGATGCGGAAGGTTGATTATGACCTGTTAGAACCTTGATGCGGAAGGTTTCTCACCCTGAAGTTAGTCTCCCCCAGGGACAAGAAGAGGTTGTGGAGATTGTCGTCACTTTAGTTGGAGGCTTCAGGAATGTATTAGAAATGTCATCAGGAAAGGGTAAATAGCAGCGGTACATATCGTCCTGATTAAAATAATAAATCAAATTAAAAATAATAATAATAAAGTGGTTGTTGAGACTAGGGTAGACAGGTAAACACTCTGTCCCCAAACCCGGCTGAAACATGACACGTCCCTTAGACCATGTGATTGGGTTTGTAATAGAATATTGTGACTGACTGTGTTCATAGAAAGAGAGATGCTGTCGGTCCAAGAAAGGGAGACGTTGTAAACAATGTTCCAAATACGTTATACGTTATACAGTCATGGACAAACAATATTGGCACCCCTACACTTCTGTTAGATAATGCACCACTTCTCCCAGAATGCATTTGGTATTCCCATATGTATTTTGTTTGCATTGGAACAACACAAAAAAGCAGAAAAAAAAGGTCAAATCTGATATGATTCCACACAGAACTCAGACAAAAAATCGACTGGACAAAATCACGAGACATATCCAAATAAGCCTGGATTTTCTTTAAGCGACGTTGATGGAATACCCCCCAGGGCCGGATTCGTCATGCCAGGCGATACTTTCCTCTCTGCTTGGCCAGGGAGAACATTGCCTGTGATGCCAATGAGGTCCCGTGGGCTTTGTGTTTAGAGTAGGCTATGCAGAAGGCTTATTTTAGTTTTTCTATTGTTTGTTCTGTCTGAGGAACACTTTACAAATCCAACTGTCATTGCTGAGATCTGTACAGTATTTCCGAATTTAAAAAACAACAACATTCTGTTCTTGTATTTTGTGTGTTATTTATATGCATATACTGTAAAAAAGACAATTAGGCTGCATCCTGCCTTTCGTTTCTGTCTGGCCACAGGACCTCATCAACATCACAGGCAATGTTCTCCCTGGCCAAGCAGTGGGGGAAAGTATCGCCTGGCATGACGAATCCAGCCCTGATAATAATGCTTCAGCAGCTATCTCACCATGCATCCTCCATTGCTTGTAGAAGGGGTATGCGCTCATGGGGCCTGCGTTCATTTACCTTCCAAGGCGAACCTGGAAAAAAATCCTCAATAGAGTTGAGAAATGGAGAATATGGTGGCAGATGAAGAAAGAAACGTACGTTGTCCCAGATGACAACGTACCTGGGCTTGAACCTTGATGCGGAAGGTTGATGACCTGTTAGAACCTTGATGCGGAAGGTTGACAACGTACCTGGGCTGCTCTGGGTTTATCCATCTGCTGGGCTGGGGTGAGGACGTTGTGTCGTGTGTCCTGGGAAGTGATGAGATGGGAACTATTGTAGGGGCCAAGGGTTGAATGGTGATGGAGGACGCCTTGGTGATTTATAGCAGCGCACATGGTGATGTTCCCATGGTGATGTTCCCCCCTCGCTGGCCAGGAACCTCAACAATGTCACACTGGCCGATGACGTTCCTTCCCCGTTGCCGTCCTTTTTGCTGTCCTAGGTTGTAGTCTTGGTTGTCCTCTTGCTCCTCCTCCTCATCTTCCTCCTCTTCCTCCTCATCCTCCTCCTCCACCTCCTCGTCATCCTCATGCTCCTCCTCCTCCTCCTCCTCCTCCACCTCCTCCTCCTCCTCCACCTCCTCCTCCTCTGACTCCTCCTCCTCCTCCTCTTCCTCCTCCACCTCCTCCTCCACCACTTCCTCCTCCTCTGTCTCACATCTCTCACTCCTCTCGCTCTACCTCTCTCTGCAAAGTTCACATCCATTGTTCTCCAACACAGTAGAGCTCACCCTTGGCCCTTTTATTGCTAAAGCTACGATTGGTAAATAAAAACCAATAGGTGTTTGCCCATATGAGGAGTGTGATTGTGTGATTGGTGGTTTGAGTTCAGCATTCTGAATGGTAGTGTTTTTTTTTCATGTGAACACAAGATATTTTATCAATGAAGATTGTGCCAAATGTAGAGAATTGTGATGTGTGAGTGTTTTTGCAACAAGTGTGGTTTAGAACTGTGAGAATGAGTGAAAAGCAGGAAATGTGTTTATATTTCTGCAGAATTGGTGTGAGATAACATACACGAGTTTCAGGTTTTTGGTTATTGTGTCTCATGTTCTGATTGTTAGTGTGAAAGCGATTGAGAAAAACTGTAATAGCCAATGCCATCAACACAATGCTAACAGCACAATAAGGTTCCGCACAGCTTCACTGCTTGGACCCCTGATGTTAGCAGAGTGGACAGACAGATTTGTTCTGCATGGCTTCCACTTAAACTCCTTTGATAGACATTTAAACACAGGAGAAAAGTCACAGCTGTCTACCTTCCAGCTCCCTGTGGAAGCACTACCTTCCCTCACTCTCTCCCAAGCACTGCATTCCAGCCTAATTAATGTCAGAATTGAGTCACAAAGTTAACGATCCTTTCCCACCAAATCGGTTATTTCTCCTCATACACCTTCCTAATTTTATAACACTCATCAAGGCAAACAAAAATGTTGTTTAATGATCGTAATGGCTGGCAAATATTTGATTGGCCTGATAAATACTTCCTCACACAGAGGCCTGTGTGCAGAGCTGAGGAACAGAAGATCACAGAAGCTGTGTTGCGCGCTGCGTTAACCAACGTCAATACCATCTGTTTCAGAAAGGTGAGGCGTCTCATCCTCATCCTCATCGTTACGGAGTGGGACCTCAATCAGATGAAACAGGAACATTCATATTCACACTTTCAAGTTGTTTTGTTTTTTCTCTTCCTAAAATTAGAAAAGAAAAAAAGAAGGTTGCTCTTGGCTGTAGTGTTAATGATCTGCTGTAGAGTGCTAATGATCTACTGAGTCAGGATAGACAAACAAGGAGAGAAAACACACTGCAGGGTAAATAAATACAAACATAACATGTTTGCTTAGTTAAATTCTGTGAGATTAGATTTGCTTCTCTCTTTCACTCTCCGTGTCCCTCTGTTAAAGTCTTAAAAGTCTTGTCACATACTTTAGTTCGTGAAATAGTTGCACTTTCTTACCTCCTGTTGCTACAGTTTGCTCTTCTGTGTGTCTAGAGGGTTTATGAAATTGACATTATAGCATAGGGGGCGGCTGTGGCGCTGGAGGTAGAGCTGCTGTCTAATGATCGCAAGGTTGGCAGATCGGTGGTTTGAGCCCCGGCTGGCCACATGTCGAAGTGTCCTTGGGCAAGACACTGAACCCCAAATTGTTCCCAGTGAGCGGGCCGGCGCCTTGCATGGTAGCTTGCCGCCATTGGTGTGTGAATGTGTGTGTGAATGGGTGAACGAGAGGCCGTTGTAAAGCGCTTTGGATAAATGTGCTATATACATAAGTGCAGTCCATTTACCATTAGTTATGAATAGCTTACCAATTTCATCCATAATGGTGATATAAACATAGACACTCAGACAACTAGTATTTGCTGTGTGAAGCCTACAGTAGCATATGAGTGTCTGATTGATGTTAAGGGAATGATCACCACCTGCAAGGAGAAGGAGAAATTCACCCAAATTACAGACATTTGAAACACTATTATGCCTAACTCGACTGCTTCTTTCAAGCCAGGGGGGTATTCCATCAACGTCGCTAAAGGACAATCCAGACTTATTTAGATAAATCTCGCAAGATAAAAAAAAAAGGAAAAAAAAGAATCCAGCCTTATTTTGACAACTCTCACAAGACTTATCAGAATAAGCCTGGATTTTCCTTTAGCAATGTTGATGGAATAACGCCCAGGAATCAACATCAATATGGAAAGTGGTTTGCATGATGGAGCATACTGTAAATGCCGACAGATTCAGAGGACTTTACTGACACGTTTGAGTAAAGGTGCATAGACAACGGAGAAGTGATGATTCTGTGTCCACTTTTACTTGTTTTTACTTGAGTAAATGACTGGTGTATTGCCCTTCTTGCAAGAATGTATAGTTATATTTCATTACATGTCAGTATCGCTTTAGATTTGTGTTCTGTTATACTTTCTTTATTCTCATTTCACCACATATTTTTGCTTCTATTTTAGTTTTACAGTACACTATGTACATTCACACCAGTTATGTCTGGAAATATGTTATATTCAATATGTTCAGTAACATCCAAAATACAAAAGTCTTAAATTCTGACTAAACACAACCAGTTCATTATTTCTGCCTGGTTTAGAAATCTACAAAGATTCAGGGCAGCTTAGACCGTCAATATTGTATTTAATGTTAAACTCAGACGGGGAGACTCAGATATCTGAGCCATCCAATTAGACCAAACCTAATGTATTACGATTTTCACTAAACATTAAAATGACATAAGTGTCCTGACTGCATCGATTTAAAAAAATAATCAATGACTGCACTGTTACACAAACGTCAAGAAATTGAGGTCTCCAGACACTCTCTGAGACCTAGTTAGTAATGAGGTTCCGGGGCTTCTAGTGTTAAAGAGCTCTGAGCTATGGATTAGTTTCTCATGGCCTATGATATGAGCTACTTTCAGCTAACAGCTACAATCCAGCTACCATCTTTCCACTATGAGTGAAACTAAATTCCCTCTTAACCCTGTAATCCACGCAAACAACTCCTAAATATCTCCCTCCATCTGGAAAAACAAACAAAACATAATTACACATTTGAAAGCATTAGGCCTAAGTCATCAATTATATTTAAGGCCCTAAATTAAGGGATTCTGTTTTCTATTGAAAGCAGGGTGAAACAGCAACACACACACACACACACACACGCACACACACACACACACACACACACACACACACACACACACACACACACACACACACACACACACACACACACACACACACACACACAATAAAAGCTGGCTTAATTAATTTCCTTTGGATTCACTGGCCACTTTATTCACACTGCTGCCTCAAAAAACCTACAGGTGATAATAATATTATGAGTAAAGCAGCAGGCATAACGTCAGGACCAAAGCAAACCTGAAAACAGATTCTCTCTTCAGGGAGGGGAAACAGTAAACATGATTAATGATGTGACAGCCGTCTACCTCTATTCGCATCCTTGTCCCTTTTGTCCGAGGCCAATGAATGTGCTGTCGGAGCACAAAAGGAGGGGATCTAGGGAATCGTCGTCCATTGTGCTCCCAATGAATTCCGAACTGCGAACTAAATTCCAAACCCAACAGCTGCCTGCGGTGTTTGCGTGATGCCAGCGCTTGGTAATCCATGTAGGGTTCTTTATCTAATGCCACAGGAGCGATCCCGATCCGCAGGGCCAAATGCAGGGCGGCGGTGAGATAGTCGCCGAGCCAGACGCATGCATGGGAAAGGCTAAATGAATAAATGAATGAATGAACACAAGTGTTTGAAGGGATTTAATTGTCTGTACATGGCATTTATTTGTTTGGCTGAGACCTGTAGTCTGAATATCGGAGGTCGAGGTCTAGCTGCATGGTGGTCTTTGGTGTTGGTTTGATAAGGTGCAAGTGATATTTTCCAGTGTTTTCTAATTTAAAAATATACTCCTTCCTTATTCGAAATCTAACTTATAAGTATCTTAATTAAGGGGAGTAGAGCAACTGTGTCTCCTCATTATAACCAAAACAAAAAAGGACCTGTTCTAAATGCAGTGAATTGGTATACTGAATTTCAGAATGACCTTTGCTGTGATTTAGTTGTATAAGTATAAGCAACGTGTTGTTGTTGTTGTTGTTGTTGTTGTTGTTGTTGTTGTTGTTGTAGTTGTACAGACCCCAATCAATTGCGTAGGTCTGCTTTCTTGTCAAATTAATTGCACGAGAAAGTTTTGACATCTGTAAATGTAATTAGGCTGCTGCCTGTTCAATGCAAGGCGAGTCTGTTGTTTTGTGTTTGCAGTTTGCGTGGTGAGATGTTCTACCTGATGAGAAGCTGTCATCAGCTCTGTGGTGGAGGGAGATGGCTGTGACTGTGCAGCAACACCATTGTTTTTCGAAATGTTCTTAATTAAAGAGACTAATTAAGAGTGTTAACATAGGAAGCGCAGAAGATAATACTTATTAGCCTACAAGGTTACAAATGATAATGTTGTCTTTCCATTTTGACAGCCAGACTTGAAACCGTCTGGTTGTTTTAGAAATATATTGATATGATGCAACATTGTATTGTATTGATATGATGAAACATTTGAAGTAGTTTGAGGTATGTTTTCAATGTGCATGCTTAATTTGTGATGTCAGCTTTACTTTATATATGGATAGTGTAAAAGTGTGATGCAACACATATTTAGAGGAAAATATTGACAAATTGTATTACACTAACAGATACAAACATCTCTTACTCATTCTCAAATAGAAAAAATACAACGACACCTTAACATGCACAAAAAGTTCAATACTTTTAAGTTAATTTTGTTTCTTTCCCAAAGTCATTGACAATATTGTTTTTGTCAGTTGGCTACTCTTGACATAAAACAAATGAAACCAATTATAATTGTTTTTTTTACCATTTTCTGGAGGAACGCCTCTTTCTTTGCACAACTGGCTGGACGAGACAGCGAACGCTACCTAACTAGCTAACCTATCTAACGGTACCTAGCTAGCTAACCCAGCGAACCTATCTAACGGTACCTAGCTAGCTAACCCAGCTAACCTAGCTAACGGTACCTAGCTAGCTAACCCAGTTTACTCGTGTTGCCTATTAGTAAGAGCTGAACCCTAACCCTAACCCTAAGGAAACAAACCACCAAACTGAGCTAAATTGCAGTAGGGCCTACTACATAGATAGACATATTATATGGACCTACAAATAATACATAATATTATTACGGGAACAGAAAATAAATGTCTTAACTTTGGATCAGTTCAGTGGACAAGACGCACATCTTTTTTTACTGATTTGTTGCCATGTAAACAACTTGTCAGTCAATTGTTGGAGTTTGATATTTTTGCCCTAGGCACAGGGTCAGCCATATTCGACGGCTCTGGAGCAATTAGGGACAGATGCAAGGGGCCTTGCTGCATTTCCTGACAAGGCAGCAAAAATCGTCAGAACACTGAAGACCCCCATCCCTTTATATCCTAGGTTTCCCTTTATATCCTAGGTTTCTTTTTATATCCTAGGTTTCCCTTTATATCCTAGGTTTTTCTATCCTATGTTTCCCTTTATATCCTAGGTTTTTCTATCCTATGTTTCCCTTTATATCCTAGGTTTCCCTTTATATCCTAGGTTTCTCTCTATATTTCTCTTTATATCCTAGGTTTCTCTTTATATCCTAGGTTTCTCTCTATATCCTAGGTTTCTCTCTATATCCTAGGTTTCTCTTTATATCCTAGGTTTCTCTTTATATCCTAGGTTTCTCTTTATATCCTAGGTTTCTCTTTATATCCTAGGTTTCTCTTTATATCCTAGGTTCCCTCTCTATCCTAGGTTTCCCTCTCTATCCTAGGTTTCCCTCTCTATCCTAGGTTTCCCTCTCTATCCTAGGTTTCTCTTTATATCCTAGGTTTCTCTCTATATCCTAGGTTTCTCTTTATATCCTAGGTTTCTCTTTATATCCTAGGTTTCTCTATATATCATAGGTTTCTCTTTATATCCTAGGTTTCTCTTTCTGTCCTAGGTTTCCCTTTATATCCTAGGTTTCCCTTTATATCCTAGGTTTCCCTTTATATCCTAGGTTTCTCTTTATATCCTAGGTTTCCCTTTATATCCTAGGTTTCCCTTTATATCCTAGGTTTCCCTTTATATCCTAGGTTTCTCTTTATATCCTAGGTATCCCTTTATATCCTAGCTTTCCCTTTATATCCTAGCTTTCCCTTTATATCCTAGGTTTCCCTTTATATCCTAGGTTTCTCTTTATATCCTAGGTTTCTCTTTATATCCTAGGTTTCCCTTTATATCCTAGGTTTCCCTTTATATCCTAGGTTTCCCTTTATATCCTAGGTTTCCCTTTATATCCTAGGTATCCCTTTATATCCTAGGTTTCCCTTTATATCCTAGGTTTCCCTTTATATCCTAGGTTTCTCTTTATATCCTAGGTTTGTCTTTATATCCTAGGTTTCCCTTTATATCCTAGGTTTCTCTTTATATCCTAGGTTTCCCTTTATATCCTAGGTTTCCCTTTATATCCTAGGTTTCTCTTTATATCCTAGGTTTCCCTTTATATCCTAGGTTTCCCTTTATATCCTAGGTTTCTCTTTCTGTCCTAGGTTTCCCTTTATATCCTAGGTTTCCCCTTTATATCCTAGGTTTCCCTTTATATCCTAGGTTTCTATTTATATCCTAGGTTTCTCTTTATATCCTAGGTATCCCTTTATATCCTAGCTTTCCCTTTATATCCTAGGTTTCCCTTTATATCCTAGGTTTCTCTTTATATCCTAGGTTTCTCTTTATATCCTAGGTATCCCTTTATATCCTAGCTTTCCCTTTATATCCTAGGTTTCCCTTTATATCCTAGGTTTCCCTTTATATCCTAGGTTTCCCTTTATATCCTAGGTTTCCCTTTATATCCTAGGTTTCTCTTTATATCCTAGGTTTCTCTTTATATCATAGGTTTCCCTTTATATCCTAGGTTTCTCTTCATATCCTAGGTTTCCCTTTATATCTTAGGTTCCCCTTTATATCCTAGGTTTCTCTTTATATCCTAGGTTTCCCTTTATATCCTAGGTTTCTCTTTATATCCTAGGTTTCCCTTTATATCCTAGGTTTCCCTTTATATCCTAGGTTTCCCTTTATATCCTAGGTATCCCTTTATATCCGAGCTTTCCCTTTATATCCTAGCTTTCCCTTTATATCCTAGCTTTCCCTTTATATCCTAGGTTTCCCTTTATATCCTAGGTTTCCCTTTATATCCTAGGTATCCCTTTATATCCGAGCTTTCCCTTTATATCCTAGGTTTCCCTTTATATCCTAGGTT
>NC_137689.1:3168216-3220091 GCF_963989245.1 Nansenia antarctica | reverse complement strand
GGTTTCTCTCTATATCCTAGGTTTCTCTTTAGATCCTAGGTTTCTCTTTATATCCTAGGTTTCCCAATATAACAGGAAACCTAGGATATAAAGGGAAACACCAGTCCCCTGTACTATAGTATTAATGTGTGTGTCCATGTTGCTCTGACATTTCACTGCTTTTGTATTACGTATAAAGTATCATACTGAGGAAAGAAATAATAAAGTGAAAAAAGCAAAATATATAATGCTATACTATGTTCCAAAGTGAAAAAAGAACATAGCAACAGAATGATATATTATATATTTTTCATTTTATCTTTTTCCTTAGTATGATATAGTATAGTGTGTAATATCACTAATCATAATTATCCCAAAATAATAAAGTAAAAAAAGAAAATATATTATACATCATACTATACTATGTTCTTTTTCAGTCAAATATATCATGCTATACTATAGTCTTTTTCACTAAAATATATATACTATGTTATTTTTCACTAAAATATATATACTATGTTCTTTTTCACTAAAATATATAAACTATGTTATTTTTTCACTAATATATATATATATACTATGTTCTTTTTCACAAAATATATCATACTTTTTCACTAAAATATATCATACTATACTATGTTCTTTTTCACTAAAATATATCATACTATGATATACATAGAACATCCTATGTTCTTTTTCACTAAAATATATCATACTATTCTATGTTCTTTTTCACTAAAATATATCATGCTATACTATGTTCTTTTTCACTAAAAATTATATCATACTATACTATGTTCTTTTTCACTAAAATATATCATACTATGATATACATAGAACATTCTATGTTCTTTTTCACTAAAATATATCATACTATACTATGTTCTTTTTCACTAAAATATATCATACTATACTATGTTCTTTTTCCCTAAAATAATATATCATGCTATACTATGTCCTTTTTTCTTTCTTTTTTTTCACTTCATATTTTTTTCCCCTTAGAATGACAATAACATATCACACTATATTATATCATACTATCATACTAAAGGAACAAATAATAAAGCGAAAAAAAGAAAAAGAACATAGTATTGTATGATATATATCTTTTTTTCCCTTTAAAAAATAAATATAATTATGATTAATGATAATAATATATCATACTAAGGAAAAACATAATAAAGTGAAAAAAAGAACATAGTATTGTAGGAGTACTACAATACTACATCATAGTATTTGTCCGCTACAGTATGATATATTCTATATTTTGTTTCCTTCACTTTATTATTTCTTTCCTTAGTATGATAGAGTATAGTATGATATATTATTATCATACTAAGGGAAAGAAAAATTAAGTGAAAAAAAAAATCATACTATACTATGTCCTTTTTTTCAATTCATTTATTTTTTTTTGTATGCTAATAATATATCATACTATACTATAGCATTACTATCATACTAAGAAAAAAATAAAATAAAGTAAAACAAAACAAAAAAAGAACATAGTATAGTATGATATATTATTATCATTCTAAGCAAAACAATTATAAAGTGAAAAATAAAGAAGAAAAAAAGAACATATAATATATCATACTATACTATGTTCTTCCCCCCCCAAAAAATAAAATAAAAATAAAATAAAAACCATCAGAGTATAGGACTAGCCTAGCCAGTACTGAGGCTGGATTTCCCCCAATAAAGTAAAAACACATCAGGCTACACAAAACACAGTCATAAACAGGATGTTGCAATAGAACACTTTTATTTTCCACAGTGGATGAGACAAAAAACAAACATAGCAGCCTGATGTCGTGCCTATAGAATCCCCAGTTTGTGGTCAGAGTCCCGGCGGTAAAGCTGTGTGAAGTTTGCCAGCTCAAACCTTTCAATCAACACTTTTTTTAGGTTGTCAAACTTGTCCCCCGATCCGCACCGCACACCGCAGGTGCGCCATAACTCGTTATCATATCTGAAGGTTGTCGGTTGACGACTATGTATGTATCTGATGATGACCCACTCTTATCCCATGGTCATTTTAATATGCTTGCATAATTATGTTTTACGTAGCCACTTCCTTGAAGTTCTGCGACCAGAGATGTACATGTATGTACAGGATTGATATGACACAAATTGAAGGAAGAACATCAGTCGATATACACAGTTCAGTGTGTCTTCTTTGCCTTATTACTGTCCATATTCATTAAGGATATACAGTCTCAAGACAGTGGGGGAATAATTTTAGCACAAACTGGGGTGTGTGTGTGTGTGTGTGTGTGTGTGTGTCTATACACTCATCTGTATAGACATATCATCTCATACACTAAATTTTAGCACAAACGGGGGGTGTGTGTGTGTGTGTGTATATGTGTGTGTGTGTGTGTGTGTGTGTATGTGTGTGTGTGTGTGTGTCTCTATACACTCATCTGTGCTGCTGCTGTTGTCTGATAGGCAATTTTGGGGGGAAAGAGCTGAAGATTCAACAGGTGTTGATGGCATTTTGGAAAGACTGCACCAAGCCTGATCAGTTCTGACAGCTGTGACATTGAATGTTTCCAATTCATAGTGAAAGAAAAAGGGGGGATGATTTAACTCCTCCAAATGTCTGGGTGAGAGTGATTCAGAAAGGCTGTCCTCCACACTTCTTTACTCACCCCCTTGATTGCCAGAACACCGGGGGTCAAGACTTTACTCATTTTCGCGTTTGCCTCAAGCTTCCTTCCTCTCAAATATGACTGTCTCTCCTTCAAGCCCTAACTTGAGTTGCTGCAAAGTTTAACGTGTTATTCTATATATTTTTTATCTCATGATACAGTATTTTTTATGCTGTTGCATATTCTGGTTATTTGGCGTTTGAGCATTTGCCTTTACGATGAACTGTAACACTGTATCGTTTTCCAATACGGATTGCCACCTATATCTTCATGTTTCAGTCCAAATAATGATAACTAATACTCATAACACAGCAGGGTTATATTTCTAGATGATGTCGATAGGTGAATGAATTTGGCCGGTTTTGTTGACTGGGGAAGTAGATCTAAGAACCTCTGAGCAGGTGTTTGATATGCGTCTAGTCTTAATTATACAGTTAATACAGTTATTTAATCTTCATAATACTTAAATACCAATATTATGTGACTTCTATGTGGTCGTTTATGGGAAAGGTAATGCCATTTCTCCAACTGTCATGCTGTCATCCCCACATGTAACATCATTGCACTCACTTTATCAAAACGTTACACTGCTAACCTAACTGCTAAGTGTTGTGACATGGTGATTGGAAATGATGAGGAACACATTCTAAACAAGAGTAAATACAATTAAGAAAGAAAAAAAAAAGTTGGCTCACCGTAGAATGCTATATTGGCAATTTGTAGCAGTTAATTAGGTAATCTATGTATGTAATCTATATATTTGATGTATTGAACCATTCTCCAAAAATGATAATTGTTTGCATCTCAAAAAGTGTATATCTCTTAGGGTAGATATGTTAGAAATACACTTCAATCATCATCAGCATTTATTTGAGTAGGGGCTGAAAACAGAGAAAAGACTCAAACCCACTGGCATCAATAGCATTTTCAATCGATATCTTCTCAATGCCGAGAGCTATAGCCTGACTCCTGGCGTTGTGTCACGCCTTGTTTACATCTAAAACAGTCTATTAGCCCTCCCCTCACATTAGAACCATTTGAAAAGACTGATCACAACATCTGTTCAACAGTTTTTAACCGACAACTTTATCTCCACATCATTATATTTGTAACACAGTGGGGAGTGCATTAAGCATGTTCCATCTCTTTCAAAACCAATTCACTTGTTTTTTTTACTTAAAACCACTTTGTTTGTTGTTCATGGGTACCGTCAGGAGCAGAATGGGTCATAGGGGGGACATCACTTGTCAGGGAAAGGGAACAATTTGCTTGTGTAAATATACTGTTGCATACGGCAAATTTAGACAACATTAAATGCACTTGCCTTCTGTTTGTGTGTATGGGCCATGCAGTTTCTCTGTGACAACCGAAACAAACAAACTATGTGTATCAGTGCTATTTTACGCCTAAGCTGTGTTTGCTGTTGCTGCTGTGTAGTACATGAATTTCATTTGTAACAAACATTCTTTGAATATTTGATGTCATACGCTTCTTTCTGCCTCAGGAACGGTTCTACACTGTAACACTTAAGTTAACACTGTTTATACTGAATGGTCTTGTTATTATTATTCTGTTGCATACAACTGTAAAAATACAGTAAAATTCAACAATCACATTTTTTCACTTTTTTGTCATTTACAAAAAAAAAGCTGATGTTATTTTACAGAGATCGAACAGGACAGGACACACCAGTAATCCAAATGTACACCTCAATATCGGGCAAAAACCAGTCAACTATCAACAATTACATAAACTTTTTGTATGCCCTTTTTTTTTTTACATAAAAAAAGGTTGGAGAGACACAAACTCGGGGGGGGGGGGGGGGGGTAACTGTAACTACCATCACCTCATACTAGCTTATGATCCGCCCCTCTCCCTCCCCAAACTATTCAAAGTCCCATCTCCTCGTTGTCCTCAAACAGGACAGACCGCTGATGCAAAGCTAAAAAGAACAAAAAGAGCAAACCAACAGTGTTATTGGTTTTCCTTTCTTCTTATGGGACTAACAAGTCTGTTGTTGTTGTTGTTGTTTGGATGCTGAGAGAAGCTGAGGACGGCCGTTGTTGCATCAAAACTTGAGCAGGAACAATGACATCACACTCAGGAGGAGGCAGAGGGAGCCGCCCAATCGGATCGCTCGGTTCACATTGTGCATGGCCCCCGGGCCTGTTGGGTGAAAGAGTTTACCGTTAATGTCAGATTCTAACAACAGACATGTTTGGATACTGGATTCTGATTGGCTAGCTGTTGCAGTGGAAAATACCCCAACTTTCCAGTATCAATGCGCCTCCCAATCAATCTGAACACCTGCTCAAAGGCAAGTGAATGTGGCCTAGCCTACAATGCAATCGTTGATCTTGTTTATGGGACTATATTTTGTGGCGGAAGGATATATGTATTCTGAAGCGATTAATGATTGTAAATAAATTAATTTAATGTTACAACTGTGTATTTTTTTTATATTATGTGGTAGCTTTTGTAGAAAAGCAATTTACCGTTCGAGGGCAGGGGTTGTGGAGACATTTACCACTGCTACAGGGGTTGTGGTGGTTGTGCCGGGAAAACCCTGTACCAGTCGTTAAATGTCTCCACAACCCCCCTTCCTCTCATGGTAAATTGCTTAGGTAAAAAGCACCTCTAAAGAGACACCTCAACCGATTTAGTCCTCCTGCACATTGAACAGGACTGACAGGAGGTTCCTTGTGAACATTGAGCATTATGCTTCATCAGATACTGGCGAATGTTAACAAAGCCAGTCAGTGAAACATGACCCAGGGTGCGCAATTGCTTTTTTCTATGCAGCCCCATCACTTACAGCACATCAGAGATGATAGGGAATCTCTCTCCCCTTTTTTGATGATCAAAAAGAAACGAGAAACAGAACAAAACCAGCAACAATCCCTACGCACGTTGACATGTAAACTGAAGAGAACAACCGATGCTACAGAAAAGATGAATTATTCAACCTCTCTAACTCTGAGAAGAGAGACATGTATAATATATAACTCTCTGGGACGGGTTGCTTAAGATGTGGTATTGTATTCTCATACAGTAGTTTGTGGCTCGCCAGTCAAATTGCAGAACATTGTCAGAAAAAAAAGAGTTTTAGGGAGTCAAATTCATCAAATTCTGAACTGTTTTCGCATAATTGGTTTCATGTATTCAGTGCGTTTTGTCCAATTAATGACAATGACCTTAACATAATTGTAGAGGTTTAATTAATTGGTTAATTAATCAACCGATACAATGTTGTAAGTGCATGTAACAATGTAACAATGTATTACATACGAGCCTTTCTTCTGATTTCTACCTCCGCCCGCAACTTTCTCTGTTATATCTGTTATTAGATATGCAGCGTACACAATAATATATGTCATACGTCTTGTATTGCGATAACAGAGAGTCCTACCGTAGAGGATTATGCTTGCGTTGGTCATCCCCATGTTGTTCATGGCCACACACGTGTAGTTCCCATAGTCCTCTTCTGACACGTTGAAGAAGATGAGCAGAGACTGTTTACCTACGCTCTCGATCTTCACCCCGTTCAGTCCGTTGAAGAGCCTGCAGACAGAGAAACATGGTAAGTGGACTGACTTATATAGCGCCTTTATCCAAAGGTGCTTTACAACAGCCTCTCATTCACCCATTCACACACCAATGGCGGTGTGCTAAACATGAAAGGCGCTGGCCCGCTCACTGGGAGCAATTTGGGGTTCAGTGTCTTGACCAAGGACACCTCGACATGTGGCCAGCCGGGGTTCCGACCGCCGATCTGCCGACCTTGCGATCATTAGACGCCGGTTCTACCTCCTGAGACACAGCCGCCACAGCAGAAATGCAGCTGTGTTCAGAATTTCAGCCATGAAGTCAAAGTCAATAGACATGTCTGAATCAAATTAGACTTCTAGGTGGATAATGTATGAATGTGGTACACATCCAAGGTACAGTGTGGGATAATGCTAACCATGGATAATGCTAACCATGCTAGCTTAAGCCTTGAAATACTGCAATGATCAAGTCTTAGCACTGAACACACTGCATTAGTTTGCATTTAGTTGCCCTGTGTGACTGTACTGTGCAATAACCGTGCATTGTTTAACAGTTTCTCATTTCTCTGTGGCTGAAATGCTATTTTGCTATTACGGTATTTACAGTACAGTTAGGCTATTCATTATAAAAATATCCCACTCATTTCTCAGAGGTTGTCAAAGCTATGCAGTCCATTGACACAAAAGATCTGAACAAATAACACACTACTTTGAAGGCTTTCATGGAGTTTGAATAGTATGTTCATAATGAGACAAAATGAAATGCTGCAATCCTTGAAGAGAAAAAAACTAATTTGGAAAGCTCACTTTCTAAAACATTCAAATCCTTTTGGCTCTATAAAACAATCATTTCGATTTGAAATCAAAACAATAATTGTGAAGTGTAGATTCTCAGCTTTTATTGGATGGTACTTCGTGAGCTTAGAATGATAAGGTTCTATCTCCGTTTAGAATGATAAGGTTCTATCTCCGTTTAGAATGATAAGGTTCTATCTCCGTTTAGAATGATAAGGTTCTATCTCCGTTTAGGGTAGTTCAGAGATATTGAGCGTCAGAGTTTTTACATTCCATTATGTTTTGTGAGATGGAACCTTTGTATTTTATTCATTACTAACTAAAACATTTCAACATTTTAAAAATAACACTACACAGGCATTAATAAACACCTAATGGATCAGATTATGTAAAAAACTAAAATTTGACCAAAAATGGAGATAGAACCTTATAATTCTAACGTCACGACTTGTGCAACGATCGGTTTCACCATTTAGAAATTACCAAGCTTTGGAAACATAGAGGTCCTATTTCAGGGCACCAAAGGTAAAGGGACAGATTAATAAAATATAACAAAATATGCCAGGCCTGTACTGCACCCATCTTCAGTTTTCAAGTATTTTTGTGTGAAAATACCACCGCTCATCCGTTATCAGACATAGCTGAGGTGCTGGAACTGAAGAGTCTCAATAGAGTGCAAAATAACAGCATCCACACACTCACTCAATCACTGTGCAAAAAACAAACAGTGTTTGAGTGTGCGGATGCTGTTATTTTGCACCCCAAGTCTTTTTGCCTAAAATATTATCATCAACAAATGCAATGCAATGCAATGTTCAGTTGGATTTAAATCTAACTAAATCTCACTTGTTGTCCCTAAAAAACTCCCTAGCCGCTGTGCCAGAATGTTTTGGGTCATTGTCTTTGTCGCTGCATGATGAAGTGCCACAGATGTTTCTGTACACTTCAGAATGCATTCTTCTGCTGCCGTCAGCAATTACAGCATCGATTAAGACACGGGTCTCGAGGCGGCTCTGCTGCAAATCTCTTGCAATCACTCTGGTACATGATCATATTCATCTTAGCTCTCCAGAAGCCCTTTCTCCAGATGTCTGCAGGCTTTTTAGCTACTTTAACTGTAACCCGACCATCCTTGTTTAGTGTAACTAGGGGTTTTGCACCTTGCAGTGAAGCCTCTGTAGGTGGGCTGGTGATGTAGTCTGTGGATGGTCGTCTCTCTGACATATTGACGCCTACTTCCTGGAGAGTGCTGCTTTTCTTAATCATGGTGAGCTTTACTCGGTCATCCACGGTAGAAGATCTTCTAGATCTTTCGTGGCCTACCTGTCTGTCTGCGAACCAAAAAAAAGCACCAGTACTTTTTGGTTGTTGTTGTTAATGATCTTCCAAACGGTTGTGTTTGGCAAGCCTAATAAGCTATATTTCTGATCATTTCTTTTGTTTTTCTCAGATTTTTCAACCTATTAATAGCTTCATTTACTGTCACTGACACATCTTGAAGCGTTCTGGGAGAGACCAGCATTTCATGAATCTTTTCACAGAAGAGTTTCATTTCATGAATTATTCCACAGAAGAGGAGCAGCCATCCTCTCTAGCAACATGGAGAAGGTGTTAGAGTGGTGAGGAGGAGACGCTAGCCCTAGCCCTGTCAATCCCATTTCCCCCCCCATACGCTGCCAATACTTCCTGTTTCAGTACAGGCAACTGAGAAATAGATGTACCTCATCAATTATTAAAGCTAAATCAAGCTATACCTCCTAAGTGCTATCTCAGATTCTGCTGGTGGTCCTACAACATTTTTGGGAAACAATTAAAATGCCCTCAAGCGTTGAGATTCCTCTTCATCTCTACCTAGACGTTTTTGTTAGATTCTGGCCTCATTACAGAGGTGTAATAGATGTCCTGCTTCAAATTAATGTGAAATCCATTGGGCCTGATAGCGTGATACAGACCTATTGCAGCTTTCTGCCCCCTTGATTGCAGAGTCATTGACACATGTTTAATCTGACTATTATCTAACATGCCCAAGGTATGAAGGCAGTGCCCTATGCTCCCACCATGGTGACCCCTCCGACCTCGATAACTACCGCCCCAATATCCAAGCTACCTTGCCTTTCCAAAGTATTAGGAAAAGGGTCAACTTTTCAACTCCCAGCTAAGAACCTAAGCGTCTGGCTTTAGCCCTGGTCATAGCACAGTCTCCGCACAGCGGCTACACTCGTATTCAATTATCTGTTAAATTGCCTAGATAAGAAAAAAAAAACACTGTTCTGCCCTATTTAGAGATCTCCAAGGCATCCAATACGGTCGAGCATTACCTACTTATTCAGAGGTTGTCTGAAATAGGCCTGGTTCAGGTTTCAGACAAATGGTTTGATTATGATTTAATGGACAGTTATGAACTTTGTCCAGTTATTTTTATTATTGACATCAACAATATTGGATTATCTGCAAATAATTGAAGTTTTGAAGTACCCACTCGATATATAACAAACAACAGTTTTACAATCACTAAATACGCTTAATTCTTCAGCAAAGTAAGCTTGTTTTTCGATCTGCTAACAGTAGGGTTCGGCGGTGGGGGGCATGTTTTGTTTTCAAGAAACCAGTGACGAAGGGGTGGGATAAACACAAATGTCACAACAAGATGGCAGCTACTTTACTGGAAATGAAGATATCCTCCACTACAGCGTCAATAAATCAATAAATAAATATGCACTATTAAGCATGAAAAAACACTTTCTAAACACGTTCTCTTTTACTAGCTGTTACTAGCATAGAAATAGAAATGGGGAGAGATGCTTCACTGACACAGAAAAACCCACTCTGACAGAATTATCTTTTTGAGAAGATCATCGAATTCTGTTCTGATAGAATATAATAGATCATAGAATTATGTTCTGATAGAATAGAATAGATCATAGAATTCTGTTCTGATAGAATATAATAGATCATAGAATTCTGTTCCGAAACATGAAACATCACCAGCCCTCCACCAAAGTTCCACTAGATGCATTATGGACTATAATGCCAAATGCAGACGCACAGACACAACATTATAATTTGTTACTATTCTATTGCTCAATTGTATCTTGCCATATTGTTTCCTTTTATAAATACTGCCATTTTGTTTTCTAATGCTGCTGCAACGTCGACTGGAACTGAAGCAATAAGAACTGTACTCTCTTGTACTTGTATAATGGGATGTAATAAACTTTTGTCACACAAGGCAATAAAAGAATCATGAATATTGTGGTTGATCTGAGGGAGTGGTTGGGGGTGGAGTTAACCAGCTACGTCTGAAATCTACACATCATTTGAAAGCTTACAATCTGTACTTTCATAATATGTAAAACAATAAAACATCTACTTAATGTCTACTTGTTACCCAGAAGACCAGGTGCTGTCACATATGTCACATATGGATTTTGGGTGGCGCCCTCCTTGAGTGTGTCCCGACTTATAACTATCTTGGCATTTGGTTTGACAAAGACTTTGATAGGAATAGATTGTGTCTTTCCCTGAACAGAAGACAGCAGATTGTCTGTACTTCAGTACTTGATTATGGAGATATCATCTACCAAAATGCAGCAGCCACTACTCCAAACGTTTGGATGCCACCTACATCATAGCGCCCTTCGCTGTATCACTGATAATAGTTTAATACTCATCACTGCTACTTATATTTGCATATTTAATCTAAAGGTTGGTTGGACCGTGTATAAATCCTGTAGATCTCTTAATTACTCCTGTGTTATGTATTAAGCCATAAACTCCTGGCTTAGCTAACCTCATTATTACAATTCAAGGACATAAATTACTGGAACAATGTTCTCAGAGTTGGTTAACTCTTTAGGTTCCCTGGATCTCCACCAACTTGGGTAGATCCGCTTGTGGTTATGGTGCACCTAACTGCTGGAACAATCTACTGGAAAAAAGATACGTTGGATGTTCTGGTGGCGCTTGGGCATTTTAGGGTGTTAACACTAGAACAGCCATGAACGACCGGACAACCTACTAAAAGACCCCCTCTTTACAATGCTCAAGCTGCTATTTACACACAACGACCACTAGCCTGCTTCCTACACAGAAAAAACAAAAGAATAGCTTTATATTAGCTTATCCTGATGTGATTTTGATAATGTAAGGATACCGGGTGGTAGAACACACATATCTAGGAAATGTCATGAAAGGAGGGTCCTGAAATGTGATTGAGTGCAAAGATATAACATTTTTCTTTACTCACAGGGGTCAAATGACCCCACCCATTGCTGTTCTAGTGTTAATTGAGGCCCTCTTTGGTGAAAGACATGATTGTTTGTTGTGGTTAATTGAGGACATCTGACATGATCGTTTGTCCTAATAACATGGTTTTATTTGATGGACTGATTCCTGTATTGAACTGTGTGGTATTTCCTGTGTGTTGTTTTGTTGTTGTGTAGATATGGTGGACAGGAGCGTCGGCAGAAGCGGCCTTGGCCTCAGTCTGTTCCTCCAGTATAAATATAGGTCAAATAGAACCTCTGGTCCTCATGTTGACAGATAGCAGACTCCAAAGGCAAACACAAAGCCCAGAATCAATACGAGACATTGGCAGCTCTCTTATGGCTGCACAGAGTCTGTGATGGAACACCTCACCTGACTAGCCAGAAGCCCCTGTCAACCCCTGTTCCATTACCTTTGGTGCCCTTAAATAGGGTTATTAAGTAAGGGGGTGTATATATAAAATAATACATGTTTTACTGTCCCATTACTTCCACGGGGAACTGTACATTACATTGTGATCTCTCTGTATAAGAAACAACATTGTGCAGCCTTCTATATTGACCTCTGAAGGCTGTTGATACTGTTGATCATACCCTCCTATTACTGAGGCTATCTGCCATTCAGTCAGTCAGCCTATAATTGGTTTCAAAATGACCTGCAGGATAGGACTCATTCAGACTATTTTTCTCAATGATAATAAAGGCGTTCCACAAGGTTCAATTCTAGGTACAATGCGGTTTACCATTTCCATAAAATACATTTGTTTGTCCTTGAACAATTGTAAATTGTATCTTTATGCTGATAATACTGTCAAGTCCTGTTCTCCCTCCGCTCAGTAAGCTATTCCTGACCTTGAAAACATGCTTATTAATCTTAAGTTGGTGCCGAATGAGGACACAACTAAATGTTAATGTTTTTCTGAGGATTTGGAGCGAAAGAAAAATGCAACTGCCCTCAAAAATGTTGAATTCCAACCAGACGACAAAGGTGACCAAGCAATGTGGAGGCATGCTTGGGATGCGGGTATGTGGGTGTGTGTGGCAAGAGGTTGGAATACATTGAACCTACACACGCACCTAAAGGCCGATTCATGCGTCATCGACAACAATGCAAGGAATCTTGCAAAGACATGCTACAGAGACTAGACCGCCAGTATGATGTGCCTGACAGGCCCAACAAGCTTCCCCCGACCTGTAAGCCTTAGTCTTGGACTCACAGCGCTATTCTTTAACAACAGGCATGTGGTTCAGTATCAACATGAGGTCCTTAACGGGCCATGCCTTCACCCCTGATTGGTAGCTCATGTCCAGGTGGTTCAAACAAGCTTTTTTCCTGAGAAATCACACGGCCGACAACCTGGCAGATGCACTTCAGGAGGCCCTAGACGACTGGCAGCTGGATGAAACCAAACTGTCGTACGTTATAACAGATCATGTGGACAACATCATAGGTGCCGTTCCACAACTAGACTGGTTTGTTTGAAAAACAACAACAACAGAAAATGATTCTTCTAGCATGCGACTGCCAATGGTCGCTGACCGGAGATAGATTACTTTTGCTGCTACGGCCTTTATTTTAAGAAGGTGACGATATGTTGGCCTAGGTGTGGTTGAACAACTCTTTCACACCGTCACAGACTGCACTTCTATAGCGCCTTTATCCAAAGCGTTTTACAACGGCCTCTCATTCACCCATTCACACACACATGCACACACCAATGGCGGCAAGCTACCATGCAAGGCCCCGGCCCGCTCACTGGGAGCAATTTGGGGTTGAGTGTCTTGCCCAAGGACACTTCGACATGTGGCCAGCCGGAGCTCGAACCGCCGATCTGCCGACCTTGCGATCATTAGACAGCAGCTCTACCTCCTGAGACACAACCGCCCCACGTGTCTGAACTGATGTACAGTAACTCAAAAAGAAGAAATCCCTTCCTCATATTCCATCTTACGTCCTCACGTTGGATCGGACCCACTTTCAAAGGAAACGTTTGTATTTGTCATGTCTTAGATCGAAACTACCACTCAGAAAGGGAGGTTTTTTATAAATAACAACATAACAGTGTTTTGGCTCCAACACACTCCACAAGTGATGTTGCAGAAAGAAAAACAGAAAATAAACAGAAAATAAACAGAAAATAGATTTCTGGGGCAGCAAGTCCCGATCCGACTTGAGCTGACCAATGACCGTCATGCTCAACCCTCTCTGATACGGCAAGATGTTAATATTCCAGAAGCTATCAATGAAGCCCTAAAGCCAGTCAAGTGAGTTCACTGACATTTCTGTCTGGAGAGGATTATGATGTCACAATGTCCTCACGTCCCCCTCTGCCTCATGCACTGTGCCTCATCACATTTTGGCCGTCGAGCGGCGCGAAGCTGACATCGAGTTTGATAGAAAGGAATACAGACAGTCACGATTAGAGAATCAAAGTGTGACAACGAATCAACCGAGCGACTGATGCGTTTGTGCACATTTATTGATCTGAGCGATTGCAGGGATCACGACCCAGAGCTGGTGGAAATTGAGGAGAAATTAAAGGAGCAAGTTGTGACCCTCTGACGGAACTACCCAGAACATTTAGCATTCTACACACACGCGCCTTTATGATGACGCCTTAAAATGTCCTCATTTCCATGCCCATACCCAGTGTGTGACCCAAAATAAAAAGAGAAAATGTAGCAGAGAATATTCATCAAGCATTCCACTAGGGCAGTGAAGTGTAATCTGTTGTCACCATGACAAATACCTACTAACTAAATTACTTTGGTTGGTAATGAGGTACTTTGGTTAATAATGAGGTTAGTAATGATGCTAGTAATGATGCTAGTAATGAGATACTTCGGTTAGAAATGAAGGCCCAGGGCTTCTACAGTTAAGGTAGCCATGTACAGTTAAGGTAGATATGTACAGTTAAGGTAGCTATGTACAGTTAAGATAGCTATGTACAGTTAAGGTAGCTATGTACAGTTAAGGTAGATACAATATGTACAGTTAAGGTAGCCATGTACAGTTAAGGTAGATATACAGTTACGGTAGATATGTACAGTTAAGGTAGCCATGTACAGTTAAGGTAGATATGTACAGTTAAGGTAGCTCTGTACAGTTAAGGTAGATATGTACAGTTAAGGTAGATACAGTATGTACAGTTAAGGTAGATATGTACAGTTATGGTAGATATGTACAGTTAAGGTAGATATGTAGAGTTAAGGTAGATATATACAGTTACGGTAGTTATGTACAGTTATGGTAGATATGTACAGTTAAGGTAGATATATACAGTTACGGTAGATATGTACAGTTATGGTAGCCATGTACAGTTATGGTAGCTATGTACAGTTAAGGTAGCTATGTACAGTTAAGGTAGATATGTACAGTTAAGGTAGCTATGTACAGTTAAGGTAGCTATGTACAGTTATGGTAGCCATGTACAGTTATGGTAGATATGTACAGTTAAGGTAGCTATGTACAGTTAAGGTAGATATGTACAGTTAAGGTAGATATGTACAGTTATGGTAGCCATGTACAGTTATGGTAGATATGTACAGTTAAGGTAGATATGTACAGTTAAGGTAGCTATGTACAGTTAAGGTAGATATGTACAGTTAAGGTAGCTATGTACAGTTAAGGTAGATATGTACAGTTAAGGTAGATATGTACAGTTAAGGTAGCTATGTACAGTTAAGGTAGATATGTACAGTTAAGGTAGATATGTACAGTTAAGGTAGCTATGTACAGTTAAGGTAGATATGTACAGTTAAGCTAGCTATGTACAGTTAAGGTAGCCATGTACAGTTACAGTAGCCATGTACAGTTAAGGTAGATATGTACAGTTAAGGTAGTTATGTGCGTTAAGGGTCTTACCTGCGGTCCTCTTTGTACCACTCGAAATCTGCCACGGGGACTGCAGACGCCTCACATTGGAGGACTCCTTTTTGTCCCACTGGGGTATCCGTACTCTTTGCCTTGGAAATGAAGGGAGCATCTGTGGGATGTGTCACATCAAACAGATTGTATGAGTTTGACATGTATCCATTTCCTAACAGTGATAACAATTATGTTAACGCTGTAAACCACAGGCACTTTTTAGCTCCCTGAGAGACCCCAACATCAATGTTTGTTAAAGGGTTGGTTCACAATGTTGACACTTGCTCTTAGATATGTCTTCCATGTTGACAGTTTACTCAAAAACACTTGGAATTCTGTGGTAATCACCCCAAAAAGAGAGACACAAGGTGTCTTTCTCAGGGGGGCTTCCCAACACATACATGGCAGTTTAACACTAGAACAGCCATGGGTGGGGTCATTTGACAATACTGTAAGTATTTATTTTTAATATATCTTTGCACTCAATCAAATTTCAGGACCCTCCTTTCATGACTTTTCCTAGATATGTGCGTTCTACCACCCAGTATCCTTACATTTTCTAAATCCCATCAGGATAAGCTAGTATGATGCTATTTTGCTGTTTTTCTGTGTAGGAAGCAGGCTAATTTACAAGACAGCCAACTAGTGGTCGTTGTGTGTAAAAAGCATCTCTCCATTGTAAAGACTATGGTCATTTGACCATATTCCATTTGATTTATATTGGCTCTTATAGTAGGTAACATAGGCACAGCTGTTCTAGTGTTAATTTGATGAGATTGAGGAATTCAAACTATCTGTATCAACAGACATTGGAACCATTTGTCTGTGTTTGAACACAGGAATATAACATGCTGTTGTCGCTGACGTCGATGCTTACAGTTGACGGTGACTTGCACAGTCCTGACGTCGGGGGCGGAGATGTCGTTGGAGGAGATGCACTCATACGACCCCGACTGCTCCTTGGTGATGCCTGACATCTCGACGTGCTCCCCCTCTTTCACAAACCTGTGGCCTGAGACAGAACAAAACACAAACACACATCTGCTTTTAAAATACGTGACGTTAGAATTATAAGGTTCTATCTCCATTTTGGGTCAAAATGTAGTTTTTTTTACATAATCTGATCCATTAGGTGTTTATTAATGCCTGTGTGGTGTTATTTTTAAAATGTTGACATTTTTGAGTTAGTAATGAATAAAATACAAAGGTTCCATCTCACAGAACATAATGGAATGTACAAACTTTGACGCTCAATATCCCTGAACTGCCCTAAACGGAGATAGAACCTTATCATTCTAAGCTCACGAATAGCTGCATACAGTACTAGCTACACATACAAAGTGAAAACGGAAATACGTATTCAACACATATCTAAAAAAAAAAAAAATCAACACATTTCCATTGAGGCTATTCACATTCAATTTAGACCACACATGGGTATGTTTATTAACTCGATAAAACCACACAGCAAAATAGTTCTTGAATAAATAATTTCCCCCCACTGCAAATGCTTAAATACTTGAGAATCAATACATGTCATTGACATTACCTCCATGTTGCCCTAAGATCTCTAAACTGCCTCCCCAAGCTCCATTCCCACTCATATAGTACCTCATTAATCTGATAAAGATACACAGGCTCATGAAACATTAATTGCAACACGCTTTGAATCGCAACATGTTTTTGAAGTTCTCAACACTGCTTAAGTGAATGTCAAGTTGATTCTTATGTACAACATGTTTCTCCAGAGGTGGGTTGGTGCAGTTATAAGGAGCTGAAACACACACTGAAAGCTCATTGAAGCGTATGAAAAGTATATATAAATTATGATTTAGCCATTAAAATGAAGTGAAATAAATAGAAGACCTGGGTTCATGTTAAATCTGTTGAAATCACAAAGCAGCCCATGAAAGTTTTTTTTTTTAAGAATATGCTAATTTGGCCAGTGATATGTGACTGGAAATTATAGAACATGTCACAAATGGTGAAAACAATAATTATATACACAAATACCATCAAAGACATGCTCTGTTAATCTCTTCTTTAACCTCATAGTAAAGATAAAGAGAATAGATAAAAGAAAAACATGTTTCACTGTGCCATTACTTATGCAAGGCACTGTATGTCCAAACCAACATGACTAACTCAAACAGGGCATGAGATATGCTTGTTAAAAAGTCTGTTTAGAAGAAAATATAACGGGTTCCTTATTAGAAACGTGTTGCTCAAATATGTACCACAATTCCCCTGACCTATAGCTGAAACGGGACAGGAGATATGCTGGTTCAATGTTTGGAATTCCAGTTACTATAGCAACCCTATATCAATGTTATTTTGGAAGTTACGTTGTTTACCTCGGCACCGCTGTTCCTTGGGCCAATCAGTGAGTTTTAGTAAAGGCCAGATCTCTGAGGCAAGCCGCCTCGTTTACCAAATCTTCATCATCAAAACCATCCCTGTGGTGTCTGAGATATCGTGTGTTACATACGAACAGACGGAGACATACATGGTAAATGGACTGACTTACATAGCACCTTATTCCAAAGCTGCTTTGCAACGGCCTCTCATTCACCCGTTCACACACACACATTCACACACCGATGGCGAGGTAGGCAAGCTACCATGCAAGGCGCCGGCCGGCCCCGCTCATTGGGAGCAATTTGGAGTTCAGTGTCTTGCCCAAGGACACTTCGACATGTGGCCAGCCGGGGCTCGAACCGCCGATTTGCCAACCTCTACCTCCTGAGACACAGCCGCCCCTATCCAGACATATCCAGACCCTTCCCCGATTTTATCACCGGGGACAATTACCCCAGACACCAGCAATGCAGGAACAACCTGAAACCCTGTTCTGGTGAGAGACATCATTACGTTCACCAGAGTCTTGGGCTTCAGCTGTCCTGAGTTGGGTGCTGGATGCAGTGATTCCTCACTTATATCCCACGAGCGTGTGTGTGTTTCTGCGCGTCTGAAGCGGAGGAGAGGCACCTTAAATTGGGAGATAACAACGTCCCAATCAGTGGTGAAATGTCACATGCAGCAATAACTCTGCATACACATGATCTCATTACCTTCCCAAAGCCCTGGTCTCTCTCTCTCTCTCTCTCTCTCTCTCTCTCTCCCCCTGTCTCTCTCTCTGTGTCTCTCTCTCTCTCTGTGTGTCTCTCTCTCTCTCTCTCTCTGTCTCTCTCTCTCTCTGTGTGTCTCTCCCCCCCTCTCTCTCTCTCCCCCTCTCTCTCTCTCCCTCTCTATCTCTCTCTCTCTCTCTCTCTGTCTCTCTCTCTCTCTGTGTCTCTCTCTCTCTCTCTGTCTCTCTCTCTCTCTGTGTCTCTCTCTCTCTCTCCCCCCCTCTCTCTCTCCCTCTCTATCTCTCTCTCCCCCTCTCTCTCTCCCTCTCTATCTCTCTCTCCCCCTCTCTCTCTCTCTCTCTCTCTCTGTGTCTCTCTCTCTCTCTCTGTCTCTCTCTCTCTGGTCTCTCTCTCTCTCTCTCTCCCCCTCTCTCTCTCTCCCTCTCTATCTCTCTCTCCCCCTCTCTCTCTCTGTGTTTCTCTCCCCCTCTCTCTCTCTCTGTGTCTCTCTCTCTCTCTCTCTCCCTCCCTCTCTCTCTCCCCCTCTCTCTCTCTGTGTCTCTCTCTCTCTCTGTCTCTCTCTCTCTCTCTCTCTCTCTCCCCCTCTCTCTCTCTCTGTGTCTCTCTCTCTCTCTCTGTCTCTCTCTCTCTCTGTGTGTGTCTCTCTCTCTCTCTCTCCCCCTCTCTCTCTCTCTCTCTCTCTCTGGTCTCTCTCTCTCTCTCTGTCTCTCTCTGTCTCTCTCTCTCTCTCTCTCTCTGGTCTCTCTCTCTCTCTCTCTGTCTCTCTCTCTCTCTCTCTCTCTCTGGTCTCTCTCTCTCTGGTCTCTCTCCCTCTCTCTGTCTCTCTCTCTCTGTCTCTCTCTCTCTCTCTCTCTGTCTCTCTCTCTCTCTCTCTCTCTCTGGTCTCTCTCCCTCTCTCTGTCTCTGTCTCTCTCTCTCTCTCTCTCTCTCTCTGCTACATCCTGCTACTGAGGGTACTGTTGCTGACAAGGTAGTGGGGCTGGAGACAATCAGCTTTTTTGCTCTTACCATTAACATGGGGGGCCATGGGAGCTGGAAGCACAGGTAATTGAACATTTTCATTATGCATATCTACTTTATGCAGATCGAGGGGAATAAATGGCGAGTTTTGGGCCATTAACCATTTCATGGTTTGCCGGGAAATGATCGGGTGAGTGATGGCAAGGTTAACCTGAGATAATTCCCGCTTTTACATACCAGAGAGATGTCATATGCAGACTGTGAAGGAAAAATGGTCAAGACCTGTACTTCTAGATTAGCATATGATATCCATGTAATATAACACAATTGGGTAAAACTATACGATAACATGCCCTTTATAAAGGGGTTATAAATGATTTATTACCGTAAAATATTTTTTAATCGCCTGGACGCTTGCTCTAATCACGGCTCACACCTGGTTAGACTGTAGAATCAACCGGAAGCCTCGTGTTGCAATGGTCGCTAACAACCAATGCTTGACTCATGCAACAATGTATTTTCACCAAGAGTTTGATTGACACCAGTGCTTATTTGCTTCAGATACATCATTACTGGCCAGGCTATTATTAGAGACAGGCATTTGTTGATGACTCAGCACTTGTTGGAAGTTTTTACGGTAGCTGAAACATTTGATCATTCGATCTTTTTATTTATACCCCTGATAACTCATTAGTTACTGCTGGAACACTGCTTGGTGCTTGCCAAATAGTGAGCTCGCACTAAGGCTTTTGAACAATTTCGACGAAATTGAAAAGTTAAATGTTTGTTAATTCATTCATAAAGGATAACAAACAGTTGGTTATAAATGTATAAAGCCTTTAGAAAGAGCACCTGCGGTCCTCAGACATGGGTCTGCTCTCCACCCCCCGCACCAACCTACGGACCTTCGGGGGCAGAGCTTTCAGCGTGGCAGCTCCCACCCTCTGGAACTCTCTCCCCACAGCGATCCGCAACGCCCCCACCCTGGACCTAACCTTCAAATCAGCCCTCAAAACTCATCTGTTCACCAAGGTCTTTGGCCCCCTAGTCTAGTTTTGTCACTGTCGCTGTCTCTGTGTTTTCTCTGTTGTGTCTGTCTGACTTTCTGTCTGTACATTCTGTAAAGCGTCCTTGGGCGCTATATAAAACCAAGTTATTATTATTATTATTCATGTAAAGTAATTCCACAGGCCAGACTCCTGCTAGCCTGTCTCTTCATCATCTCCATCTGCTCACTTCCCACACCTCAGCCTACACACCATCATCTCATCATCTCCACCTGTGGTCCATCAGCTCCACCTGTCAACATGTCCACCTGTGGTCCACCTCCTCATCATCTCACAGTGTATAAACCCTGGCTTCCCAACCGTTCATCTCCAGATTGTTGTTTGTCGTTCCAAGTCCGCCTCGCTCTCGGCTGCTTAGCCACACTTAGTTCTCTGTGTATTCGATAGGTCAAAGTATCAAAGTATTTCTGTTTCACCACGTTCTCTCTATTACTTCTATGACACGTGTCCTGGCTCTGTGTTCTGCGCTTGGGTTCCTCAGTTCTGACCGTAACAGAGACGTTGGCTATCAAAACAAGTTGTTGGTAGTTATGAAAATGATGTTTTTTTCTGTGGTTTTGAAGTTGTAACAACGCTATTATGTTGAAGACATAGACATTTTGGAAAAGTCAGGGATGGAGGTGTACATGGGTTTCACAATCGCAGTTGTTTTATTATAGTGTCAAATTGCCCACGTGGACGTCCAATTGGTATGACTAGTGTTATGCAGACAACCGAACCTGCCAAGATAGCAGTTTTACTTTTTCTCATTGCATATTAAAGGGTTTATCGGAAATCTGCCATCTCTGGCCCCCCTGGCGAAATTGAGTTCATTTGGAAATCAAGGTTTCTCCCAGAGTCTGGAGGAAGAGTAGAGAGAGAGAGGCACAGACTCCAAGTTTCTACAACAGCATGTTTGGATACTGGATTCTGATTGGCTAGCAACAGTGGTAAATACCCCCAACAACCTTCAGTTCAGACCGCATTTGCAGTATCAATGCGCCTCCCAATCAATCTGATTAAGAACACCTGTGCTGACCTACAATGCAATGGTTGATCTTGTTTATGGGACTGTATTCTGTGGCGGAAGGATATATGTATTCTGAAACGATTAATGACTGTAAATAAATGAGTTTAATGTTAAAATTGTGCATTTATGTTTTAGGTTATGTGGTAGCTGTTGTAGAAAAGCAATTTACCATTCGAGGGCGGGGGTTGTGGACTCATTTACCACTGTACAGGGTTTCCACCAGTTTCCACCAGTGGTAAATGAGTCCACAACCCCCTTCCTCTCATGGTAAATTGCTTCCTTCTTCAAGTCCAGTGTGAAGTTTCCACGGCCAGTGATGACTCGGGGTGCTATCTCATCTCCTGGTGTTGGTCCACTGTGTTTTATCAACCGGCAGCCGTCTGCCAGGAGATTTTTAGAGAACTTCATGCTTCCGTCTGCTTGATTGGCCAGCCTACTCGCCTGACCCGAATCCAGCAGAGGATCTATAGGGTATTGTCAAGAGGAAGATGAGAGACACCAGACCGACCCAACAATGCAGACGAGCTGAAGGCCGCTATCAAAGCAACCAGGCTCTTGCATAACGCCTCAGCAGTGCCACAGGCTGATTGCCTCCATGCCACGCCGCATTGATGCAGTGATTCGTGCCAAAGGAACCCCCAGACCAAGTGAAGTATGGAGTGCATAAATGAACATACTTTTCAGAAGGTCAACATTTCTGTATTATACATTCTTATGTAAGTCTTATGTAATGTTCTAATATTTTGAGATACTGGATTTGGGATTTTCATGAGCTGTAAGCGGTAATCGTCAACATTAAAAGAAAAAAAAGGCTTGAAATATTTCACGAAAAATAATGAACTTTTCCATGATATACCTGTATACTCAGGCATGCATTGCTGTTAAGAGATTTTGGAGCCGATAATACCATGTGGCTATGCACTGCAAAACAATAATGTTTTGCTATTGAAACCCTGGCCAAATAAGACTGTGATTTTGGTTTCTATGGTTTCCTACGATTGTATGTAGGAGATTCAGGTACATCAAAGGAGGATTTAAGGCATGTTGTGAGCATGTCAACCTGATGCAAGTGAGAAAAACTTGGCTCTACTTTAGCAATGGTGCCTGCCGCCTCTGCATCGGTTCCACAACAGTCAGTCGAAAACACATGTTTGGTGTTTCTAATTAAAAGAACGCTATGTGCTCACTTGTGATATCTCATGCTAAGACAGTGAGGAATTTCATTTTGAACATCAACAGACTGACACTTCTGAGTGCTTAGTACCATTGAAGGTATGTCTGTCAGACAAGGTATGTCTGTCTGTCAGACTCAGAAGTATGGAACATGCAGAGAGAGAGCTCTGAGTCTGTCACAGAGAGAGAGACTAACTTTGCAGTATAGTTTGAGCGACCAACTTCTCCAACTTCTCCAACTTCTTCAAACAACTTCCCTGATGAGTTTCTCATCTGCTAGAGTCTAAAAAGTTTGATACGGAATGTGATTTGAAGAAACCTGCTTTAGCCTGTCTCACCCTGTTATTATTCTGCCCATGACCCTGTCACAATCAATGTCATATTCCTTCCACAATGCTGCCTAAAGAGGACACAACTGGCGGGCAATTAAAGAATAATTAGTGGTTGTCTGTGAGTGTCGCGCGAGTTGTCTTAGCAACCGAGGCTCTCACACCCTCGGCGGAGAAGCCAGAGCACAATGGTGACTGACAAACCGTCAGCAACAAACCTTCACTTACGTCTCAATCGCCACAATTGAAGGTAAGACAGGGAGGTGTGTGCGAGATGTAAGTACTGTAGTTACACACTCCAGTTAGAGTACAGGTGTACTCTTGTGTGCTCTGGTGTGTCTTTAACACTAGAACAGCCGTGGGTGGGGTCATTTAACCATGTGAGTAAAAATGTTATATTAATATTATATATTGAGTTATATCCTTGCACTCAATCACATTTCAGGACCCTCCTTTCATGAATTTTCCTAGATTATGTGTTCTATGTGCGTTCTACCACCCAGTATCCTCACATTTTCAAAATCACATCAGGATAAGCTAGTATGAAGCTATTTTGCAGTTTTTCTGTGTAGGAGGGCAGGCTAATTTACACGCGCGCCAACTAGTGGTCTTTGTGTGTAAGTAGCAGCTTCCCATTATAAAGACTATGGTCATTTGACCCCCGAGGCGGCTCTTATAGTAGGTAAAAAAAGGCACGGCTGGGCTGGGGCGGGGTCAGACATGCAAAGTCTGATTGAAAAGGGTTTCAGCTAATAGGGTACGCAAGGATGCATATCCCATAGTGAGGTGTCGACCCATGTCGACTGAAACAGAACTATGTGGATGTCAAGGTGATGTAGAAGTGTTGTTTTCACACCAGAGATCGACTGACCTGAGGCTCTTTAGGAAGGCAGGCAAATGGCAAAGAGATGCTTGAAATATACAGTACTACCTAACCAGATTCCAAAGGTTCTGGAATATCAAATTCTACCAACAAACTGTCAGTTTTCAAAAGTGAAATAAATCATTCTCTCTACTACCGTTCTGACATTTCACATTCTTGAAATAAAGTTGTGATCCTGACTGACCTGAGGCAGGGAATGTTTACTAGGATGTCAGGAATTGTGAGAGAAAGTGAGTTTAAATGTATTTGGCTTTAGGTCCAGGATCATCTCACCGCCCCCACGGTAAACATTAAGCATTCAGGTTCAACCTCTCAGCATATGTGAACTGTGATACAGGGATACACAAACTGGGATACGTGAAAAAAAAAAAAAGAGAAATAAAAATTCACAACACAGAAGAAGAAATTCATTCCTCCTCCTTCTTCTAGCATTAAGATTGCCAATGGCCCCCGGCTGCAGCATGTACAGTATGTATACAAACTTCTGACTTCAACTTCCGACATCAACATTACCATAACCCAAAGTTTGTTCAGGGTGGAGGATGTCTTCATACCATCAATCTAGTGTTTCTAGTTCAGCTCTGCGTCAGACATATCTGCAGTGGTTGATATGAATCATATTGAGATAAGCTGTTGGAAGATGTCTTGTTTTGAGATGTCGAAACTGTGTCTGTATCAACGGTTTTGCCTTCTGGTGACGCAGTTTAACACTACAACAGCCGTGCCTATTTTACCTACTAGTAGAGCCGCCTCGGGGGTCAAATAGACCCTGTTTTTAGAATGTAAATCTGCTATTTACTCACAGAGATCACTAGAGGGCGCTTCTTTTTGACCCTAACTCTAACCCTTATCCTGAAGTGATTTAGAAAATGTAAGGATACTGGGTGGTAGAACGCACATATCTAGGAAAAGTCATGAAAGGAGGGTCCTGAAATTTGATCGAGTGCAAAGATAGATTTTTTTTTTACTCACAGGGGTCACCGTGTTAACCAGCGCACTATTGTAAGATGGATGATATTTTTTTTTTTTTTGCGAAATTCAAAAGTTGATACATATTACTCTAAAACAAACACTCTACGTAGCGTCAACTACTCCTTCAAATGAAACGAGTCGTTGAACATTATCATAATACGATGTTAAGTCTCGCCTACGATTCGAACCAATCATAGGCAAGACCTATGACGTCCTTTCCCTATTTCACCATTTATTATCATTATAATTATTTATTATAATTCCGCCCTGGCAGAGGAGAAGTTCATGGCCTCCACCTCACCATCCTCGAGGTTTGCAGTAAATGAATATAAACACGTTACGGGGTGACATTCCACTTATAATGAGATTTCCGAGGACTAATGATTTCATAATCAACCATTGACTATTAGTAATGTTTGTCAACACATCTCATTGCGATATACAATCACTGCTGGATGGAATGGCCTGTAATAGGTTTTCAAAGGATGATTATGACTTTGGTCTCAGCAAACCAATTAAGACACTGCTGACACTCCTAATAAGATAAGGGGGATGGTTATATTACACCAGGGACTCCCCTCCCTCGCATAACAGAATAGGAAGACTCTGTTATGACATTCGTTATATATATCACTGTAACCATAGCTCATACTGTATTTTCATGCATTGTGTTGTGTCATTGTGAAAATCAACAAAGGGTGTCCTGGCTTCTGGAATGGCCACATGTGAAAGACATTGTGAACAATGGATCGACTTTGCCCATCGCATAATTCATATTATTCATTATAGATTTTCTTTATTGCTTGAGCACATTTCTTGAGAGAGTTAATATGTTCCCCATAACAGTTAACACGTTTGGCAAATATCAGAATCGGAAACGGAATTTAATTTGGCTACCAAATACAGGATATTATAAGTATATTTGCACAGGAAATTGACTTGGTGAGGTTGGTGCATAGGACAAAAAACATCAATATATGAGCAGAATATTACCCCCCCCCCCCCCCCCCCCCCGAAAAAAAAAGAAAAAAAGGAAGAACAATAAATTGTGTAGGCTGAGGGAGACTAAGAGACCAGAGGCTGTGAAGGGGGGGGGGTGTACTCTATAAACTAGAATTATGAATACATGTAAAACTGTCAACTGTATGTGTGTGTGTGTCTGTTTGTGTGTCTGTCTGTCTGTGTGTGTGTGTGTGTGTGTGTGTCTGTTTGTGTGTGTGTGTGTGTGTGTGTGCGTGTGTGTGTGTGTCTGTTTGTGTGTCTGTCTGTGTCTGTGTCTGTGTGTGTGTGTGTGTGTGGCTGTGTCTGTGTCTGTGTGTGTGTGTGTGTGTGTGTGTGTGTGTGTGTGTGTGTCTGTTTGTGTGTCTGTTTGTGTCTGTGTATTTGTCTGTTTGTGTGTGTGTGTGTGTGTGTGTGTGTGTGTGTGTGTGTGTGTCTGTCTGTTTGTGTCTGTGTCTGTGTCGGTGTGTGTGTGTCTGTGTGTCTGTTTGTGTGTGTGAGATAGACAGGAACCTTTTTCCGGATGGAAGTCTTTGGAAGAGGTGGTGACAGGGAAGGGAAGGTCAGTGATGATGAAAACACCACATTTATTTTTGCAGAATGCTGGTTTAACTCTCACAACTTGTCACAAAAGCAAATCAGTGCATCAAAACACTATCCTTTGTCATCTAATGATTAATTTCATAATGACACACTTGTGGTACTTAGTTAACAGTAAAAAGTTATAACAGATTATGATTTCTTCGTTTATTTAATCATTTATTTGGCTCCGCCAACACAAATAGTTCCGCAACTGAACTTGAACTGGACTGCTGCCAAGCAACCTGAACACAAACCATCTTCCTGCACAGCTTGCTACTTTGTGTAGACCTACACACGCTACTGCAGGCTAGCTACTGGTTTCCATTTAGTGTTGAAACCAGTGAAATAAGAGTCTGTTGACAGTCACTTTCGTCCTCTTCTGACGACCATTCACAATTTAACTCGAAAGTTATTTGTGGAAATATATCCATCTTTGCGGTGCAAAGTTTGTTACAATCTAATAGATAACAACCGTTAATGTAGCCTAATGTAGCCTAGCCTAATTAACGGTAATGTAACAGAACACCTGTGTGGCGGAGTGATACATGTAGTTAAAAGTCCAGGTGCTGTTATACTCTATGGCTGCGTTCGTAAATTCGTTCTGAGAGCGCCAGAGCGCACACTGGGTTCAACGTCATAAATCGACCTTAAAGTAATTTGATTGGACAAGAGACATGCCATGAGTGCTGGTCAGATTTCCAGAGAGATGACGATGTACTTGGATCAACCTTTATGTAGAACAAATCATGTCTTCATGGACACTTCATAATACGATGTCTGACATGGGTTTTATGTGGCAGCGTGTCTGTGAAATTGCATTCCGGACAGCAGAAGATGACTGTGACATCAGCCCACGTTCGCTGACCAGTTCCACTCCTCACCTTCCTCCACTATACTGTCATTTACTGTCCATCAGCGACCAAGTTATCGCCACAGAGATGTTGGTCATGGTTCTGTGATCTGTGTCATGTTAACCTGCGTACGATGACGTTACCATGACGATGCAGTTGTCATAGAGAACATACATATCTACGACTCTGTCCTAACACGCTCCTTAATATACCGATTAATTATACCGACCAACTTGCGTAACTCTGGTAGTCTGGATATCACACTGGTTCAAGTTTCAAGTTTCAAGTTTATTTGTTCACATTACACAAGTTTAACAGAGTGCAATTCTTAGGCATCAAATCCTGACATTACATTGCAGCATAAGGCATAATAAATCATGTGTGGTCCTCTGTGGCTCAGTTGGTAGAGCGTGGCGCTAACAACACTTAGGTTGTGGGTTCGATTCCTGCTGGGACCATATATACTGGAAAATGTATGCACTCACTGCAATGTAAGTCGCTTTGGATAAAAGCGTCAGCTAAATGGCGTATATTATTATATTTATATATTAAATCACGCATAATTCAAGAGAAAGTGGCAGTAATACAGGACGTAACATGGTTAGGCTACTCCTAAAGCCTGTACACTATGTATAAATAGCAGCTTACCATTGTAAAGACTATGGACCTTTGACCCCCGAGGCGTCTCTTATAAAAGGCACAGCTGTTCTAGACTGTAGTGCAGCAGGTTTTAATGAGTTGGGCGTGATGTACTGCCATATATATGCAACGTTCTCGTGATCAGAACTGTTTATCGGGTCGGGTCAAGTGCACTCAGGTAAATCAGCTGTAGGACTAGAACGTGTCACAAATGAACACAACCATTTTATTCTTTTCGTGAGGTAAAATGGGATTGAAAACAGTTAAGTAATTAATATGCAACATTTTGGCTAGAGTAAAATGAACACTCCAGGTTTACAGCAATGTATTTCACTTATATGGAAATACTTCATTTGTAGCCAACTATGATATGGTTTGGTTGCATACTGTACTTTGTCTTCTGTGATGTAGACTAGACGAATAGAATCATGTAAAATAGATTGAATTATATATGAGGCAATAAAGCCACAGTATTGCTAGACATAACAATCAGGGATGCAAACTGGTGATGGCCCAAAAAGCTGACAAAAATTTTTTTCGCCTGAAAACAAAGAACATGAAAATTGTTGACCTATTTTGAGGTAAAAACGGATAAAACGGCTAAAAGGTGGCACGTTTGCACCCCTGACAATACATTATGCAGCCCAATACTTCATAATATCAAAATATATCTGAGTCAATTTGAAAGACTAACTGCCGAATTAAAAATGTATAACCTGAACAGTAAATAATGACAGAGCAATTCACAGGAAAAAATCAAATGATTTCTGCCTTTCATACCAAGGAAATCACTAATCAAGTGGCAATTTGGTGAACGAGATCCTGACATCAAGGGATATTTGCCTCATGTAGAGAAACGGAGCAATTCTGATTGCATATTGAGCAACTGTGGGAAAACGCCAATAAAAAGCGCTGCGTTCATCTCCCACTGGGACCCTCCAGATCGCCCAATCAGCTCTCGGATAAGTCGCAGGTCACCATGGTGACACAGTAGCAGGTCGCCATGGTGACACAGTTCACCCAGACGCGGATCTCACGCCTCCCTCGAATGCCCTTTGGGGGTCTGGCTCCCAGATTTCTCAAGGAAAGAGACTTAGAAATGAAATCCCTCCACACATACAAATGCATCTTCATTAGGACAGGGGTCTAATTACAGCTGTGTTTTGATTACTGGCCTGCCAATCATTTAGCTCTCATATATAATTCCAGATCCCTGAGATGGCTGGAGAGTGATTAGCATTCACTAGACGTCTCGCTTCGGGTGTTGTTGAGGGTTTTTTTAGTCTCAGAGGCGTAAACAGTGGAGAGAGAGAGGAGGTTGAGAGCTCGGGAGGGAGAGAGGGAGGGAGGGAGGGATGGACAAAGAGACTTGTCAGCCTGCAACAGACTACCACCCTGTACTAGTCATTATCACTATCCCTTCCCTGGGTTTCCTGACACAGGTTGGGAGTAATGTTTTGTACCAGCGCTAAAAAGACGTTGACAAGATTTACGGACGTTCGCAGCCAGACAAGAACGCTTTGTCCATTCAAGAGTTGTGGCTTCTGAGCCAAGTAGTACTGTAATGCATCAGGTACAGTTCCTGTTCGGCCTGGAGCTTGGCTACGTTAACGCCTTGTGTGAAACATTGCAAGCTGTACACAATGTAAGAGTACTTTAGCTGTGGACCTTGTGCAGTTATAAGAAAACATTCTACATACTACAGTACATCATGGGTAACATTAGGTCAATCACCTTAGCCCTTTGAATACTTTAGCCTACAGTAGATTTCTGAATGACTTGAATAAGTACATTGAATAAAAATAAAAGACACAAAATCCCATGATAAAGATAGATGAAAGAAAGGGTGAACCAAAACACTGTCCATTAACCCAACCCAATGAAATTAAAAGTAGAAACTCATGGGAAATACCCTAAAAGGGAGTGTACTGTGAAACGGTTTTAAAACATCTAACGTGGCTTTTGAGCTGACCTATTTTAATTGTTTGGCGTCTAGCTTTTTTGTCTGTCACATTCTATAAGAGGGCGGTATCACCTGTGGCAACAGCGTTTAATCTTGTAAGAAACAGCCTCCTCCACCGTTATCGTCGACTACAGGGGTGTGAGCACACCAAACAAAGTCAAAGATACGACACGACCCAAGGTGCGATTCCTGAACTTGTGTTGTGTCAGTCAGCACCTTAATTGTACCTGATGATAATTAATAAAACCTCCATCAGTTGACACGAGGCGTTCACGCGTGACACCGGCGTCTGTGACAACGTTTGCGCCGAGACAAAAGTCACACATCGTGAGCTTAGAATGACTAACACTGACAGTTTGGATTTGAATTCAAACACAAGGGTGACTATGCATAAACAAGTAGTGAGCTTAGAATTCGAAGGTTCTATCTCCGTCTAGGGCAGTTCAGAGATATTGAATGTCAAAGTTTTTACATTCCATTATGTTTTGTGAGATGGAACCTTTGTATTTTATTAATTACTAACTAAAAAAATGTCAACATTTAAAAAAATAACACCACACAGGCATAAATAAACACCTAATGGATCAGATTATGTAAAAAACTCAATTTTGACAAAAATGGAGATAGAACCTTATAATTCTAAGCTCACGACATCTTCTTGTGTGAGTTGGTTATGGGGAGGAAAATGAAGAAGAGGGAAGTAAGTGATACTATTCTGGGAATACGTGTCGCGTTCAGGCTTCGTCAAGTATGCGACTGGTTTAATAACATGGAGAAGACGACTGATTGTGCGTGAAACACGGCGTGGCACGGAGGCGGTAATGATGTGGCATGGGAGAGGTAATCTGGAGAAGTTAGCGGAGTTAGCGCAGCGCTCTGGAGAGGCCACAAGCCATTAGCCCGACGCCCCCGGAGACCGGAGAGCCGCAGAGCATTAAACTGTTCATTAACGTGTTTCCTGGAACCTTCTGGAAGAGCAACTTTCAACGTAGTTGAAGCCTGAGGGACTTCTGTCAGAGTGACAAGCAAAGTAAAATAAAATACAGGTCGTTATTACTGAGGAACTAAAGTGGGAGGGGGGGGGGCGGTCGAGGGCAAACTTAAAGAGCTCCTTTATCCTGGAATAATCTAGAAGAAAACTTAAAACTGGTCAAACTCGCCTCCGAATCGGCCTTCAAGAACTCACTCATGGACAATTTTAACGACACGTGCGATTGTCTCTAAACTAGGACCTGTTTGTTGGTCTGATTTGTCCTTGGCTTGTAACTGTTCCTGTTCTCTGCTCTGTTTTGTCTTGTCATGTTTAATGTGTTTTAACTTTTGTATTTCTTTTACCCCCTAACAAGGCTGTGCCTTTTTCTAGGTCGACATTGTAAAAAAGTAATCTGTTCTCAATTGTCTTACCTGGTAAAGAAACCTTGTGTAACCTTGTGTAAATTCACACCGTATACGCCAATGTTTTCTACTGCCGTCGAATGGTTATTTCTTAGTTTCCAAGGAGTATTACTATTTTGCAATGTTGATTGTGTAATAATAAGTAACTATTACCTCTAGAAAGAGATTAAGCCACACAGATGATTAGTCTGTCCGAATACATTACTGACGACAGACTCCGATACTCAGATACATAACTGCACTATCTTAATACAATATGGTACCGAAAACAGAATACATCAAATTGAAAAAACTATTAAAAATAGAGAGCAATATTCTTCTCAGAGCATCAGCGACCCTCATCCGATCACAGTAATCACAGTTGAGTTCAGTGTTGACATCCAAGTGCAACAAACATTCTTCAGTGGTTCCTCTCATGGCATGAAAGACTGTGACACCTCAGCTAGGTGACGGTATCCTGCCTTTCTCAACAAAAAACTCTGACAGCCCCTCAGCGTGTTCCCTTTACACCTGTCTTCAGAGGCCCTGTGAAGTCCTGTCATCCCTGGAGAGGAGGACAACGACATCTCGCGGCATAAAGGAAGGCCTCACTTAGCCGTCAGCAAATGGAAATGCCACTGCGACTTCACCAGCACCAACGTGTCCGACTACAATCTGTTTTATTTTTAGAAAGAAAGTGTTGTTGTGGCTCAAAGTGGCGGTGGGGTAGGAGCGTTATTTATTTAAGTTTCCCTGCTGCGTCAGTCGACGGTGATAGGAAACGTTGTAAGAATGTCACGGGGATTCGTAAATTTAATGAGGTCAAAATCATTAGGTGAGGTCGAAGTACAATGGGAATCCTGCTAGAGGTGTTCTAGGGTAAGCTAACAACAACAACAAAAAACAATTTAGAATACTAAATAAGTACTTGTAAATGAATAACACTAGCCTTACCGACTGGATGTCGAATAGCATCACAATGCTACTGTGAGAGCCATGTCCCCCTCCTTCCCTCTCCTTCCCTTGTTCCCTGACTTTTCAGTAAATAACAGTAAAAGTCAGTGATATGGACAGGCAATGCGTAATGATGTGGATAATGCTTAAGGCATACAAGTTGCTCTCCCCTGTGTGTGTGCCTGTGTGTGTGTGTGTGAGTGTGTGTGTGTGTGTGTGTGTGTGTGTGTGTGTGTCTGTGCGTGCGTGCGTGGGTGTGTCTCTGTGTGTGTGTGTGTGTGTGTGTGTGTGTGTGTGCGTGCGTGGGTGTGTCTCTGTGTGTGTGTGTGTGTGTGTGTGTGAGTGTGCGTGTGGGTGCGTGTGGGTGTGTGAGAGTGTGTATGTGTGTGTGTGTGTGTGTGTGTGTGTCCGTGTTTCTGTCAGGTTTATGAGAAGGAAAAATAGCACTCAGTATTTCCCTGGCAAATAAGTTGATTTTCAAAAAACAGAACCAGCAGCTTTCTGCCAACTGTCAAACGTTCACAGCGCGAGGAGCGCAGGTGATAGAAGAGTGAAAACGAAAATCAATCTGTTTGCTCTTTAAAAATACAAAATGCGCTATTCAAATGATTCATACGTCCCGGCAGAACACAGCCAGTGCAATATTTTGAGCGCGGTATTGATGTAATTCAATGATTATACTGTTGCACTAAACAAATGGATGTCTCTGGACGTCACTGGGTAGTTTGGTGGAGAAGACAGCTCGGGGCTTCAGTAAACACACGTTATTGCGTGAAAATGGTTAAACATTTAGGCTTGGTGTAATTGGATGGTTCCTCTCTGTATAGCTGGCTGCCTCGAGTAAAACGTTCTACATACATACAGTACCAGTCGAAACTTTGGACACACTTTCCCCATTCAAAAGTGTCCACACTTTTGACTGGTAGGCTGTGTCTCAGGAGGTAGAGCCGAAGTCTGATGATCGCAAGGTTGGCAGATCAGCGGTTCGAGCCCCAGCTGTCGAAGTGTCCTTGGGCAAGACACTGAACCCCAAACTGCTCCCAGTGAGCGGGCCAGCGCCTTGCATGGTTGCTTGCCGCCATTGGTGTGTGAATGTGTGTGTGATTGGGTGAATGAGAGGCCATTGTAAAGCGCTTTGGTAAAGGCGCCATATAATTGCAGTCCATTTACTTTCCCATTCAATTGAATGGGGAGGTCTGTCCAAACTTTTGACTGGTGCTACAATATGGGATGGAGTCCATGGCTTATCAAATCCTCCCTAGGTCGGCTACATACAAATCAACGTATAACTATGTATAACAATCATTTTAATTTCTAGTTGATGAAACCAATGTGTGACACGGTCTGGTCGTTTGGGCCGCAAGTCGGCAACCAATCAAAATGTTCAGACTTTTCTTTTGAAACACGGAAATACATTTCAACGTTGTTAAGAATTACAACACAAACTCGCTAGTCAAGCCAAAATACTGCAACAACGCAACGGATTGGGTGAGTAATCCCCCACTGCTACCTAATTAACTAGAACACTACTTTACATTGTTACCTAGTTAACTACAACACTACTTTACATTGTTACCTAGTTAACTAGAACACTACTTTACATTGTTAGCAGGCTCACAAAACAAGCTGTGTTAGTTAGCAATGTGTCGTTGATTTTCAACAACGCTGAAATGTATTCACCATCTTCTAAAAGAAAAGTCTGAACATTACATCAGAAAACAAAATGCTTCCCTGTTCCATTACTTACACAGAGCCATGTGATTGGATAAGTGAACACAACATATCCATCACATTACTTTCACTGTCAAACCTCGGAAGAAGATTGGTATTTGGCAAACAAAATCTTTGCCCCCCCCCCCACATCTTCTCCTTCTACTGTTCTAGTTCTCACATGTGTAGCTATAGGTATATCATAGTTAATCTGACGCCGCAGACAGAATTACCGGACGAAACGAAATGACATTTTTGTTTGCGATTGCAGTTCTCTTAGGCGTGCGTGCGCCAGAGGATTAATCAGCTTCCTCTGACAACTCTGCATTGATCTCCTGGCTCGTATCTCCCCCACACAGTCCTGACGTACAGACTTCCCCCACACTCTCTGTGTCACCCGTCGACTTTGATAGGGTTAGTGTTATCCACCCCAGAGAGACGGGATCTGACAGGAGATCAGAAACGCAGTGCTCACTGTTAGATTAACTCTGAAGGAAATCATTTGTATAAGACGTACAGATGTACAGTATCTACCTCAAAGTCAGAGGTGCGGGAGGGTGTAATCGTAAAGGGCAACAGAGACACCTGTTGATTCAAAGTCTTACAATTGCAAGCTGCAGTAGAGGTCAAAGGGATATATCTTTGTTTAATGAATATTATATAGAGCTGTACTTTTGATTCCAATATCTTATGAACTGCGAGGCTGAAGAAGAAACCCTGAGATGGGTAAATATTCTAGTTTTACCGACTTCAAGGTAGGCTCAGGGATATGACGTCACACGCATGAAAACACAACTTTCGTGAAAGATGTTGTCGTGAGCAAGAGCGAACGAGAGGCTTTCACTGTTTCATGGACTGACTTATATAACGCCTTGTTCCAAAGCGCTTTACAACGGCCTCTCATTCACCCATTCACACACACATTCACACACCAATGGCGGCAAGCTGCCATGCAAGGTGCCGGCCCGCTCATTGGGAGCAATTTGGGGTTCAGTGTCTTGCCCAAGGACACTTCGACATGTGGCCAGCCGGGGCTCGAAACGCCGATCAGCCGACCTTGCGATCATTAGACGCCGGCTCTACCTCCTGCGCCACAGCCGCACCAGTTTCACTGCCCTCTGACATACGATAGCAGTTGGGCACAAGCATTTGTGTCGATCGTTTTCTCATGACGTCATATTGCAGAGTCTATTTCTAAACCCATAACCTATTCTAATATGGATTTCCAAAAAGAACATAACTTGCCGGAGGAAAGTATCACAATCTAGGCATTGAGGTACAAAGGAGAGAATAGTGCTTCAGTACTTTTATGCAAAAAAATTAAAACCTTCACTGAGAACAGAACTACCCCAATCCATTTGTGACTGGGTTTTCTTTGAGCCAGAGTATTTAACCGTGTTTCCTGAAGGGTATACATTTCAAAGTTAAAGAGCTTAGAGTAAGCCATTTATGTGGTGCGCACGAACCCCAAGGTTACATGTTTGTATATTGGCCAATAAAAACAGTAAAGGAAAGGGAAACTATGTCCTACTGAGAATAGTTTTCCCTAATTTTTCTCCCTTAAGGTTCCTGTTAACACTTTATATGACCTACTTTTCTAAGCGTTATGAATAATTATAGATCATAGAGCCTTCTAGATGCAGCCTCAAAACATTACAAATCTATGACCCAGCAATACATGATGAGAAGGTATACAGTCAAGGGACCCTTTTGCTCGCCTATACAGTTTCATAATGCATAATGGTAAAGGTAAATGGACTGCACTTAGGCTATATAGCGCCGTTATCCAAAGCGCTTTACAACGGCCTCTCATTCACCCATTCACACACACATTCACACACCAATAGCGGCAAGCTACTATGCAAGGCGCCGGCCGGCCCGCTCATTGGGAGCAATTTGGGGGTTCAGTGTCTTGCCCAAGGACACTTTGACATGTGGCCAGCCGGGGCTCGAACCGCCGATCTGCCAACCTTGCGATCATTAGACGCTGGCTCTACCTCCTGAGACACAGCCGCATCTATGAGGTGTTATGATGTGTTTTAATTGGAAAGTGCATTAGGTAAAGTGTTCCCATCTTTCACTAACAATATTCAGGCGCTAAACAAACAACACTCACAGGCGTGGAGAGAGAGAGAGGAGAGGAGAGGAGAGGGAGAGGGGGAGAGTGTGTGATAAACAAATCTGGATGCCTCTACTTAAAAGACCACATCTGCTTGGGCTTACATTTTGCTTTTGACCCACATCCCTCTCCTCTCCGAGATAGAAAAAAAAGAAAAAAAAAAGAAAAGGGAAAAAAATACATTCACAGCCAAGAAAGTACTTCCACTTTCTTGGCTTGGGCTTTCTAGACAGTGACAGAATGGGGACAGTTCAATTTGATATATGGTGATAAAAAATCTTGCTTCCTCAGCAGAGCATAACACATGTTATATTGAAAATGGTTACACTTTACTCCACAATGCCCTAATTACGGCGTGATAAAGGCATAATTACACGGAAAACATTCATGTCACTTTGCCGTTAAGTAGGTTGTTTTAAGGTTTGATAAATAACGGGAGGAGAAACCTGAAGTAGAGAGAGGTAGAGCGTCCCAGAAACATGAGATAATTGTCTTACTCTTACAACCTTGCAAAGCAGAAGAAGAAACTTGTACTTTTTATTTTCTGCTCACTGGCAGTCGCAGGCTACTGAATATATCCTGTCTTGTAACAATCACACTGTAGCACAGGACAGAAGCTACCTTCACACCTGAGAGTCGTTATATCTGTCACTGACAATGACATTTCTGGTCTCATAGGCTTGTTATGCCGAAAATACACATGCTGTTGAGATGATGATAGATTTAGTTTTTTGAGGTTGTACCTCCTACACACATTGTAAAAAAGCAATATCATCATATAACGTTCAGGTTACCTAAGGTACTGTATGTAAATGGTTGCACTTATATAGCGCCTTTATCCAAAGCGCTTTACAACAGCCTCTCATTCACCCATTCACACACACACCGGCGGCAAGCTACCATGCAAGGCGACGGCCGGCCTGCTCATTGGGAGCAATTTGGGGTTCAGCGTCTTGCCCAAGGACACCTCGACATGTGGTCAGCCGGGGTTCGAACCGCCGATCTGCCGACCTTGCGATCGTTAGACGTCGGCTCTACCTCCTGCGCCACAGCCGCCCCTAACTACGTAAGTTAGCAACACAATGGATTTACTTTCACACAAATATCATCACTAATATAATTGTGATGATCTTCCGGAGAAGTCAATCTGTCTGACATAATGCCACTTAACGAGCCCTGATATTACCATACGACCTGGATGAGTGACAGGAGGGGGACTTCTAACCATGAATGTCACATTTCAATAAGCCAGGGAGAACAGTCTCTACCTTCCAGACACACTCGATAGGCAGAATTAATATCATTTCAATGTGAAGTCCTCCATTTTGGTTCGCGAGTCGCTATAACTGCCAAAATGTAATATCTCAAAGTCATTTCACTGCCACGCGGTATTTGACTTCTGTGACATCTCCCAATATAAACTGGCTCCAGAATTCTCTGTGCATTAGTCATCTGTCAGTGTTTTGCAGACAGGCATTTATTAGACACCAAAATGGGAAAGGCCCCCACTGGTAAGTCATAAACATGCAGGAAGGCAGGAGGCAGGATGCAGTGTCTTTTCCCCATTTTAATAATTATACAGTATCATAATAGATTTTGTTGTTGCAGTGTTGATCCATCAGCAAAAACAGAAAACAAAGAAAAATCACAATAGATGATGAAACGTGATGAAACGTTAAATCAGGGTCACCACGTCCATGTCTGCAGCTGTGTGTGTGTGTGTGTGTGTGTGTGTGTGTGTACATGTGTGTGTGGTGTGCATGAGAGAGAGAGAACCAGACAGAAAGAGAGAGAGAGACAGACAGAAAGAGAGAGAGACAGACAAAAAGAGAGAGAGAGAGAGAGAGACAGACAGAAAGAGAGAGTGAGAGAGAGAGACAGACAGAGAGAGAGACAGACAGAGAGAGACAGACAGAAAGAGAGAGAGACAGAGAGAGAGACAGAGAGAGACAGAGAGACAGAGAGAGAGAGAGAAAGAGAGAGAGAGACAGAGAGAGAGAGAGAGAGAGAGAGAGAGAGAGAGAGAGAAAGAGAGAGAGAATGACAGAGTGACAGAGTGACAGAGTCAGTATTATAAATGGTGAGGTAAAGCAGCCGCCCACGGACATGATGACTCCAGCCCCCGGGCTGTCTCCCCCCCTCCCCCTCCCTCCCCCTCCTCACCCCTCCTCCTCCCCTCTCCCCTCCTCCCCCCCCTCCGCCCCCCCATGCAGCCAGAGCATCAGACAGCAGTGTTGTTCCTTCTCGGCTCCTCAGACCTTTGATGATTGGCTTTACTCTGGACACATTGATCACAACGCTGTTTGTTCCACTTGAAGCCCACACGGGTAAACCCCCTCTCTTAACACGCCCCCCCCCTCCCCCTCCTACCCCCCCTCCCCCCCAACCCCTCCTCTTCATTAATTTCATTCCCCTGACCTTTCTTGAAAACAATGAACAATCAGAACAGAGACATAGAAATGTTCCAAAAGGTACAACACAAGGTGTTTCCCCTCTAGAGAGGCTTGATTAATTGTGTTGATTGATGGATCGAGTAAAAACAGTAATCCAAGGGATGACATGTGAAAGTGTGAACACTTATTTCCAACATGGTCCTTTGATATTAACATACAAGACAACTACAACATCCAACAATAGTCAAGGATTTGCCACTACTACCACTAATGTGTAATGTGCACTTTGTTAAAACACAATACCTGTAGGCTACAGCAAGGAGCCCTGACACTGTAATGAAAAGTTACAATGTATTGTAGAAGGTGGTTCCATTGGAGGTTTGAAGCATTATTGTTCCATGTTTAAGTCTAACTAAAGTTATAGTGAACTAACCTCCCTCCTCCTCTTCATTCATTTCACTTCCATGACCTGTTCTTGAAAACAATGAACAATCAGCTCTATGAACAAAAAATAAAGATGTAGAAATGTTGCAAAAGGTACAATACAAGGGTTTTTCCCTCGAGAGTATTCAAGGAATTGCCAGTAATGTTGGCGGCTGTGTCTCAGGAGGTAGAGCCGCCGTCTAATGATCGCAAGGTTGGCAGATCGGCGGTTCGATCCCCGGCTGGCCACATGTCGAACCGTCCTTGGGCAAGACACTGAACCCCAAATTGCTCCCAATGAGCGGGCCGGCGCCTTGCATGGTAGCTTGCCGCCATAGGTGTGTGAATGTGTGTGTGAATGGGTGAATGAGAGGCCGTTGTAAAGCGCTTTGGATAAAGGCGCTATAAAAGTGCAGTCCCTTTACCATTTTAATGTGTAATGTACACTCGTAAACACAACAGATGTAGGCTATAGCAAGGAGCCTGAACACTGTAATGAAAAGTTACAATGCATTCTAGAAGGTGGTTCCATTGGAGGTTTGAAGCATTATTGTTCCATGTTTAAGTCTAACTAAAGTTCTAGTTCTAGTTCTAACCAACTATTGACCGACAGAGAGTGAGTCTTGCAGAAGGCTGGAGATCCCCTAAGGAGAGATGCATTATTAATACGTCCAGTTAAAACAGCTGCTACTACATCTGGGCACTGCTGAACATCTCCTACAAGGTCTGCTTGCTGTCCCACCTTGTGTTCTGGTGTCTGGAGAAGGAATCTCGACCAGACTTTAGCTTCATTTCACTTAATATTGGATATCATGAGCCATTCATATCTTCAAAGGAGAACGATCTCCTTTCGATCTTTTCAAACTTAACAGCTTTCTCTCTCTGTGTCTGTCTGTCTGTCTGTCTGTATGTGTCTCTCTCTCTCTCTCTCTGTCTCTGTCTCTCTGTCTCTCTCTCTCTCTCTCTCTCTCTCTCTCTCTCTGTCTCTCTGTCTCTCTGTCTCTCTCGCTCTCTCTCTCTCTCTCTCTCTCTCTCTCTCTCTCTCTCTCTCTCTCTCTGTCTCTCTGTCTCTCTGTCTCTCTGTCTGTCTCTGTCTGTCTCTCTCTCTCTCCTTCTTTATCAATAGGCCTACATCATAATTTTATTTGGTGACGTTTTTTTCATACTTAAAATAGTGAACTATTACAGCTCAGTTGGCGATTTGCAGTAGGGTGGAGAGTCTGAATCATCATTTGAAAAGGCCAAGAGTAATCATTTAATTTCTTCAATAATAATAAAAAAAACTGTAGCATTATTATCCATTCATTTAGATTGAAAAATAAACAGGTTCCTATGATCTTATTGGGTAAAACCGCAATACAAACACATGCATTGCGATAGCCATACACCACTACCTAAGGGGTGGTAGTGGCCTACTGGATAATACGTTGGACTGGTGATCAGAAGAAGCTTACATTTTTCTCTATTCCCTTTCTTTTCCCTCTTTTTCCCCCTTTTCCTTCCTTTTCTTCCCCCTCTTCACACCTTCTCCTTAACAGATTCTCCTTCCCCAGTTTTGGCCTAGTGGATAGTGAGTTGGACTGGTGATCAGAAGGTCATGAGTTCTAATCCCCACCTGGCAACACCACCACTAGTGTGCCCTTGAGTAAGGCACCTAGCCCTCAGTGACTCCAGGGAGAAGTTACTCCTGTATTCTCTAATCTGAAGTCACTTTGGATAAAAGTGTCTGCTAAATGATTAAAATGTAAAATGTAACCTGATGGCTTCTCAAAACAAAAACCACAGTGACAACTTACAGCATTGCCAGCATTCAACATACAACCATTATACGAACAAGAACTCACGATTCATTCTATTCCCTCGAAAAACACTTTCCCTTTCTCTTTTTTTGCATCTGTTTCTAAACACACGCTACTATAAAAGCATCATGTTTAGGCCCAGGTGCTTGTTTGATGTACGAGAGAGCAATGTGTGCGGGCCTCATAGGATTAAACGCCCCAAACGAAGCTGTAACCTAAATACAAATTACAACAATAGGCGCCAATGTACGAACGAAGCCAGCGTATAACATAGACATAAGCTGCAGGAGGAAATCCACCATTTGTTCTGTGCCTTTTTCTTTCAAGAGAAAAAAGCTCTAACAGAAAACAAACACTGCTTCAGGAGAGGGAAGGCAGGGCGGGAACGTGAGGAGAAGGGTTGAATCATAAGCAGGAAGGGATCCTCCGCGTAGACGGACTAACCTGGCTTTACTCTAAATCACACCTTGGGCGTTATTGCATCAGGTTTTAAGTTTCGTAAAAAATGTATTATTTTTCTCCTCTCTGCTACTTCACTTCTTGTCTTTCTCCAGCAAGAGCTCCCACAAGACGGCCGGCTCAGGTGTGAGAGAGAGGAACAACAGCTACTGTTAGGTGTGAGAGAGGGAGGGAGGGAGGGAGGGAGGGAGGGAGGGAGGGAGGGAGGGAGGGAGGGAGGGAGGGAAGGAAGGAAGGAAGGAAGGGAGGGAGGGAGAGCAAATCCAGTGTGTTGGAACATTTTCATGTTGTCTGTATACTGGGGAAGATGCCCAGTCAGTGGTGGATTAAAATATCGACATGAAACGAGATAAAGGGGGGAGCTGTAATGGATTCACACACAACCCCGTCGGTTGAGACACACGAGCCTGCCTGTGTTCCCGGGCTCACTCCAGGGACCTCGGGGAGATCCAGGCTCACTCCAGGGACCTCGGGGAGATCCGGGCTCACTCCAGGGACCTCGGGGAGATCCGGGCTCACTCCAGGGACCTCGGGGAGATCCAGGCTCACTCCAGGGACCTCGGGGAGATCCAGGCTCACTCCAGGGACCTCGGGGAGATCCAGGCTCACTCCAGGGACCTCGGGGAGATCCAGGCTCACTCCAGGGACCTCGGGGAGATCCAGGATGAATTGCGGCCCAGCTTTCCACATGGCCCAGGCTCAAAACAATGAGTGCTGCTGCTGCTGCTAGAACCAACATGCAGCTAGCTTCGTTCGTTTCTCTCTTATAAGGATCCATCGCAACCATCCATCCCCTGAAGGGTTGTCCATTAAAAGTGAAGAACGATATTTTGTATACAGTAAGTACATCCTATGTACAGGATTGCTTCTCCTCTCCCCCAAGGTAGCTAGCTAAGCGCTACAGGCGGTTGATGGGTTATCTGTGGTACCTCCCACGGTGCTTAGTATACATAATGCAGCGAGGAGCGATACAGAGAAATTATGTTATGCTTCTCTTGGGGAAACTGTTTGGGGGGAAAATGTGTTTTCGTTGGGGTCAATTAAAGGTCTGAGTGTAGTACATGTTTTGAACTACTAACGTTGTTAATGCTACCTTATTTTCTGTCTCGTTTTGCACTTTAACCTGTGTGCATTGTGTATTTTCTACTGCACCAATGTATGTCCCCTATGGTCACATACTCGTTGTTTTGTGTCCTGTTGTATTCTGTTGTGATGTTGTCCATTATTATTATTGTTGTTTTTTTATCTATTGGACGATTTTAAGTTTTATGAGGACTACGGATGCAAATGAGCTCACAGCTAAATACGGCATATTTAATGTCACCATACTTTGTATAAGTCACTGTTGATTAGTGTGAATTGTCCTGACTAAATAAAGATAGATCTATCTATCTATTAGGGGTGGGCATCGATGATCGATTAATTGATCGATAAGGTCTTGGTCGATCACAAAATATTTTGCTCGATAATCGTTTTTTTTTTATTATTTTTTTTTATAATAATAATAATAATAATAATAATAATAATGGAAATTAGTTTGTCCACGTTATGTGTGAGAAATGAACTTTGCATTTGCCTTCGCATTGAATTTCGCAACGCAGTACGGCATCACGGAAGTTCCCGTACGTTAGTGTAACCTGACCTCCGGTCAGCGCCATGGCACAGCTCCTCGGGGAGCAATACGCAGCAGGCGCTGCTGCTGACAAGTTTGCACCTTTCTGAGGGAGCCTTCTGCGGGCCTGAACTGCGACCCAACTAGGGATGGACGGTTTTTCGGTTATACCGAAAACCGGGGTTTATAAAAATAGAAACGGTTTTTTATCAAAACCGTCTGAAACCGGATTTTTATTTTATTTTATTTTTTTATGAAAAAAAAACCTTATTGATTAATCGATAATTGATCGTTAATTCGTTACGATGATCGAACAAAACATTTTGATCGTTTGCCCACCCCTACTATCTATCTATCCATCTATCCATCTATCCATCTATCCATCTATCTATCTATCTATCTATCTATCTATCTATCTATCTATCTATCTATCTATCTACCAAGTGTACAATCTGTGTTCCTCTAAACTCCTCTTTCTACCTTCTTGGAAATTGAACAATCATGGTGGAGCACATCCTCCCTTTCTGTGGACAGACGTGCCAACTCTGTGTTGCACTTTCTAAAATCGAGCTTTTCCTGTCAACACGTTTGTTTGCCAAGATTAGTGACTTCATAAGGGAGAGACTTTGTATATATGCTTCTGTGTTCCTCAGAGATGGAGGTCGTTTCTCTGGACTTTGCAAACTAGACTTATCTCAATGTAACTTTATTAAACTTTAAAAAGCTTCAAGCTACTTTTGATCAATCTCCTTCGTGTTCAATATTCAATATCAACTGAGAGGAAACCGGAATATTCTCCCAACAAAACGTTGTATTAAAACACGATCGTTCCTTTTCTCCAACGTTGCCAAGATCCCATTGTGGGATCCCAAATCGTTAGTCTCATAGCATAATTGCCTAAGTCATATTTTGGCCCAACTTGAGATATCTGCCTAACTCTCCTCTCCTAACACTGCGGATTCACTGTGCATTATCGCCTCTATGACATCAGCCTATCAGAATGCTTGTTGTTACATTCCAAAATCACTATCTGCCCAAGTCATCTCTTTGACATTTCTGACACGACATACAAAGATGGCTCGGCTGAGTGAACCATGACTTCACTTCAATGCAATTATGCTACGAGGCTAACGAAATGCGATATCCTTTACATTGACACGTGTGATTGAGAACATCCGAATCTGTCCCCCCAGCTGTCCTATCTGAAGCAAAACTATTCATTCGACAACAAAGCAGGCAGGTCCTTCAGCAGGTCTAGAGTGCGTTGCGTCTTGGAGGAACTCACTTTAATTATACTGGAGTGTCTTACAAGTCAAAGGAGTCTCGGCGTTGCTCTGAGCTGTGATGAATCAGCTGAGTTTAAAGATGAGTCAGACCGTCAACCACCGGAGGAAGAACGCCACGCCACGTGTTACTGAGAGCCCGCTGAGGAGGCCACACACTTCCACACACTTCCACACACTTCCACACACTACCACACACTTCCACACACTTCCACACACTTCCACACATTTCCACACACTTCCACACACTACCACACACTTCCACACACTACCACACACTTCCACACACTACACACTTCCACACACTTCCACACACTTCCACACATTTCCACACAATTCCACACACATACACACACTTCCACACACTACACACACTTCCACACACACTTCCACACACTACACACTTCCACACACTTCCACACACTACACACACATACACACACTTCCACACACTACACACACATACACACACTTCCACACACTACACACACTTCCACACACACACACTTCCACACACTTCCACACACACACACACACTTCCACACACTTCCACACACATTCACACACACATTCACACAAAGCAAATAGAAGTGGATGTTGCTCCGGTCTCTGAAATCGTTCAAACTGGTCAAAATGTTGTGGTCTGCATAACGTTTGTGAGGTCCATGGAGATGAGTGCCTCTCTTATCGGGATGAGGAGTGAGTGAGGACTGAGGAACAGGAAGGACTTGGTAAATGGTAAATGGTAAATGGACTGACTTATATAGCGCCTTATTCCAAAGCGCTTTACAACGGCCTCTCATTCACCCATTCACACACACACAGTCACACACCGATGGCTGCCAAGCTACCATGCAAGGCGCCGGCCAGCCCGCTCATTGGGAGCAATTTGGGGTTCGGTGTCTTGCCCAAGGACACTTCAACATGTGACCAGCCGGGGGTTCGAACCGCCGACCTTGCGATCATTAGACGCCGGCTCTACCTGCTGAGACACAGCCGCCCCACTCTCCTCTCCTTCATTAGGGATGATTAAAGTTCAGGAAGGAACCGGCTGCGTTCGTTGAGTCATGTGCCGAGAGCAGGAACCAACCAATCAAAATGCCTCGCACCTGTCTCCCAGGTGACGTGCCTCTGAGTCACACCTGTCTCTCAGGTGACGTGCCTCACCTGTAGAAGTCTTCGCCGTGGCTCAGAGGAACACATTAGTGTAAGACTCATCTTACACTAATCTTTCCTCGTCATCCCCCCCAGGATGTCCTCTCTCTCTCGCTCTCTCTCTCTCTCTCCTTCACGCTTTTTCTCTCTCTCCCTCCTTCACACTTTCTCTCTCTCTCTCTCTCTCTGTCGTGTCACACTCCCATCTTTCCTCACAACCTTTGTGTGGGCAGTAGGGTGCCAGAGTGAGGCTGTGACTCAACTCTAGTCTAGAAACTTCCGACGCTCCCTCCCTCCCGCTCCCTCCGACTACTCCTACACTGGCACAGACAGTGTACTTCCTTCTTCATATGAAGGCCTATGACATGAGCATACACGCCTTTAAGCTTGGTCCAGTAGATTTCTCAGGAGGCCATGTTTGTTACATGGCTTCATATCACGCCTCAGAACACGGTCAAACAACAGCACAAGCTTATTAGAGGGGTCCGACAGTAACGCTTACCCGCTTGCCCGGAGCAAGTAAAAAAATTGGCGGGTTTGTTTGGGCGAGCCCGACGACGCTGCTGGATCCTGGATATGTTTACCTGTGTGCAGGAAGAACAACAGACGGCGCAGGCGCCAGACCAGACGACATCATCGTGGAGTGAAGATTATTATTAAAGCGTACGCGCCTGTCGATCACCCGTCGCATCGCATCCAGCAGCGTCGTTTACTTTTAGTTTTTTTCCTTCTATCACAGAGACTACCAACGGCCCCGGGCCTGAGCTAGATTACTCTTCCTGCTACGACTGGTGAACTGATGATTCACTTGCTTAGTCAAATGTATTGATTGTAAGTCGCTTGTAAGTTAACTAGGTAGCAGTGTTAATGTTGTAATGTTAATAATGTAATGTTAATCCATTACATTGCAATATCTTGGCTGGACTAGCCACTAGTGTGTGTTGTGATTCTCAACAACGTCGAAATGCTGGCTTGGCTCTTTTTTTGACCCAAATGGCTTTTCAACGACCACAACAACATCAGCAAACGTTGACTTTCAGCCCTTTTATTGGCCAGTCTTCCGAGATCAGAGAACCAACGTTGAGATGCTTGCTGGGTAATTACAGCAGTTTTGTGAGTAATCTTTTACAAAGGTGTCAACATGGTTCAGCGGCTGTTTACAAGATGAAGTCGAGCTTCAAACCATTAAAAACCTCTCAGGCTCTTAGAGGACGATTAGAACACAGAGGCGGAGCTGCTGTTACAATGGTCATGACTGCAGAAGTAAAACTGAGTTCTTTAACAGACTAGAGTTAAACAGACTGACTTGTATAGCTCCTTATTCCAAAGCACTTTACAACGGCCTCTCGTTCACCCATTCACACACACATTCACATTCACACACGATCATTAGACGCCGACTCTACCTCGGGGGCGGCTGTGTCTCAGGAGGTAGAGTCGCCGTCTAATGATCACAAGGTCGGCAGATCAGCGGTTCGAGCCCCGGCTGGCCACATGTCGAAGTGTCCTTGGGCAAGACACTGAACCCCAAAATTGCTCCCAGTGAGCGGGCCGGCGCCTTGCATTGCAGCTTGCCGCCATTGGTGTGTGAATGTGTGTGTGTGAATGGGTGAATGAGAGGCCGTTGTAGCAGCTTTGGAGCAGCTTTGGAGCAGCAAAAAAGGCGCTATATACACAGTCCATTTACCATTTACTTCCTGAGACACAGCCACCCCTTTTCTTCACTGAGGATGACAAACTGAACACAGCTGTGGTACCACAGAGGCAGATGCACACATTGGACAGTGAGGTGGAACACCTGGTTTCAGTTTCAAACACCTACGTTTAGACACTGCATAATAACGTGAAACAATACTTTTGTGCAATATGACAACCCTAGTCGTCTATCTGTACAGTATAGTACAGTGGATTGTGTACATAGCCTTTATTTATGTAAACCAGCTCCTTCCCTTCTTGTGATTTTGTGAAGTGTTTTTTTTTCTTCCCTTTCCTAACACCAGGGGAGCCACCCCTCCTAAATTTCGTTGTTTGGTACCTGTACTGTAGCAATGACAATAAAGTCCATTCATTCATTCATTCATTCATTCATTCATTCATTCATTCAATGGCACTTAGGTTTACATCAAGCAAAATGCAAATCTCATTTGGGAAAATTAACAGAATCTCCTTCCAGCATAGTTCAAAATCATTCTAGAATCATTTCAAACCGAGTCATCATTATCTGTTTTTAGCACATAACAACAGTATAATTGATACATCTTAATCCAATTAACACTTCCCAACTATGGAATTAAGGTTTAGATTTCCCAACTATGAAATAATATCACTAATTAGAAATCCGTACACTAATTTGTGCTATTTTGTTAAAAACGAAGAAAAACAAAGTTGTTTTGTTTTGGCAAGTGGCCCCCGATGACAAACATAAAGGAGTGATGATGGATGAAGATTGAATCATTTTAGATGATAAACGACTTATTATAACAACAAAACCAGGAATGTAACCTATAAAGATATGATGTTTTCGAGGCGTTTAGTTAATCTAATCACATTGTTTGATTGTTCAAGTATATCGCACAGGGACAATGTATGAAATATCACAACAGCAGGAACTTGTGAATATTATTTTATGCAGCGCTGCACTTTCAATTAATCCCGAAATGAAAACGTCTCTCTTATGTGTCCTGTGGGCGCTCACAAATTGCCCGTGTATCGCAGAGTGCCATTTTTGTAAAGTGCCAAATGGTTCAATGTCAAAGGAAAGGGACAGATCAAATCTTGCACCATATGCTTCGATCGAGGGGACTGGCAGACAAATTACAACAGCTGGCTTCTTGGAAAGATGTTGTTGTTGTTGTTTTTTTTTCACTGAGGCTTTTTTTTCGTCCCGGTTAGTCTTTTCCTAATTGAATGGTCGTTATGGCCCGTGAGCTTACAGTAACGCCCCTTCACCACCACCCCCTCCCACACACACACACCACAAAATAATAATAAAATAACAAAGTAAAGAAAAGTAAAAGCTTGTTAACATGGCCATGGTCAGTTTTTCTTCAACTGCAACCTACCTCTCCTGACCCCGTCTAGAGAGAGAGAGAGACAGAGAGAGAGAGAGAGAGAGAGAGAGAGAGGGAGAGAGAGAGAGGGAGATAGAGAGAGAGACAGAGAGAGAGACAGAGAGAGAGACAGAGAGAGAGACAGAGAGAGAGAGAGAGAGAGAGAGAGACCCATCTCTTCAGGTTACATCTTAACTGCTCCTCCTGAGACATCTTCTGACCCTCACCACTACGTCTCCTAAAGACACCCGCTTTCCCCTTTACTGTGTCCCTAAGAACGTCTACTGCCCCCCTTGTACTGTTTCTCAGTTTCTCCAGTAATTAAAAAAAAAACAAAAAAAAAACGTTTTAGTAGAAGGAGATAATAGGGAGAAGGTTTTTCCTTCTATCAGTGGCCCCGGGCCCGAGCTAGAGTACTCTTCCTGCAACGAATAGTGGACTGCTGATTCACATGCTTAGTATTCAAATGTATTGATTGTAAGTCGCTTTGGAATAAGGCGTCTGCTAAATGCCAAAAATGTAAATGTAAATGAGAGAGAGAGAGAGACAGAGAGAGACAGAGAGAGACAGAGAGAGAGACAGAGAGAGAGAGAGAGAGAGAGAGAGAGAGAGAGAGAGAGAGAGAGAGAGAGAGAGAGAGAGAGAGAGGACTGATATTGTTTTACAACAGACTGGGAAAATGATCATAAGGAGGTCGACCTGAGGAATCTGCGTGGCGGAGAAGAACACTCGCTAACGTGACCTTGCTTTGTTTTCACCACCCGGAGGTTAGGGAGATCAGGTTTTGTATCAGTGTTTTATTTTATTTATGATGCTCTTGAATAAGCCCACAGAAACCTTTGCCTTGAGACCATGGCCTTCGAAAGACACGATTGGTTGATTTGTAATGAGTAAATAGTGGTATGTTCACCATCACTCCACTGTTAGTGAACGCTAACAGTATTGCTAAGAATATTGTGGTAAAAAGGCCTTATTCCAAAGAGCTTTACAACGGCCTCTCATTCACCTATTCACACACACATTCACACACATGGCAAACTACCATGCAAGGCGCCGGCCCGCTCATTGGGAGCAATTTGGGGTTCAGTGTCTTGCCCAAGGACACCTCTGGCCGACATGTGGCCAGCCGGGGTTCAAACCGCCGATCAGCCGATCTTGTGATCATTAGACGCCGGCTCAAATTCCTGAGCCACAGCTGCCCTGTTCTCATTGACTGACAATTTACAGCACATATAATGCAATAGGCCTACATCTCCCCTGTACAACAGTCTGATTGCCACTCAATCAGGAGAACAGCCATCAGGCTACAGCCTCCGTCCACCATGCCATGGGGCTGTCATCCTTCCCTGACACAGCCACATTAGTTTAGTTTATTTATTTAGCACCTGATTCAAAAAACAGTGCAAGGATGGAATGAAGTCCAGAAGGCTTGTACATGGTTCCTCTCCCGTCAACAGCCAAGGTTCAATATACCACAAAGACACTTAATACTTAATACATGTAAATAAGACCAGAGAAACACTTATTACATGTAAATAAGACCAGAGGAACCACAAACTAAATCATATCCATGGGGCAAAACGGTAGGATGGCACAAAAGAAACTGAAAAAAGACACAAGGATAGATAGTTTGCCCAGAAAACATCAAGACAAGAAAGACAGAAATAAGAGCAATAATCATGGGAAGGAAAAAAAGTTAAGAAATTAGAGGGAAAGGACCTTCTAAGCAAAAGCAGGAATTTCTGACAGACTTTCTCTAGTAAACAAATTCGAACGCTCCTTAAAAAAAAAGTTGATTGACAAAAACTGGTTTGATTGACACCCACACTGTCCTCATATAAACCAATAAAACGCTAAAAACTGTATTTTCAACATCTGTGACGCGTACAAAAGCACCACAATTGATATCAAGAGACCAGGGAGGACGCCATAATACGAAGCACTTCATCACAATGTCAACCTTCCCCTGTAGACCCGACGCAACGCAACCTTCACCGACATGCAAACCGCTAAAGCATTTAGCACATTTAGCATCTCGTAAACGAGCGATATTAAAACAGCGTTGACAGTTTGAAGCAGGAGTGAGCACCCCCTTACTATAATGGACCTTTAACGGGTTAAATTGATCCGTTTGGTCCAAGTGTGTTGTCCTTTGAATGCACCACTGTTTTTCCTCATGCATACATCTTCTAATCCTTTTTTAAGGCCGCCAGCCCGGGATGCAGTGTGGACAGCACTGAATAATTCACAGTCTCCCTGGTGAATTGAAGTGGGGACACAGACTTGTAGTGCACTAAATCAAGCTGAAACCTGAATTGATTGGGAACATATATTAAGTGGGCGTCCACAGGGCTAAGGGCTTATGTTTTCCTCTCTCTCTCTCTCTCTCTCTCTCTCTCTCTCTCTCTCTCTCTCTCTCTCTCTCTCTCTCTCTCTCTCTCTCTCTCTCTCTCTCTCTCTCTCTCTCTCTCTCTCTCTCTCTCTCTCTCTCTCTCTCTCTCTCTCTCTCTCTCTCTCCACAAACCTGAGATGTAAAACACATCAGACCGATATTGAAATATAATGCGCTCTCCTTTAAAAATCTCATGTTTGGGGAATTCGAAAAATAACTCAGCATGGCAGCGGCGTTTTGTGGTAATACAGCAGTGCCTTCTCGTCGGTTTAAAAATAAATATACAGTACATATCAGCATATCTGGAAGGGAGGAACAGAGTTTAGAGAATGCTGCTTTAATATCGGTCGCAGATACGGTTCTCTCCTGTCACTGCTTCCCCATACGGAGAGGTGACGCGTCTTTCTGCATCGGTACATTTAATCATGTTCCCGACACCTGGGCGCGAACATCTTAAATGATGAAAATTCAGTCAAGTAATAATAATTATCAAATGGCCATGGTACTGTTGCTACTGTTGCTGCTCAGTTTTTAAGCTAGTTTCCTCAGGAACATCTCATGTGCATCATTGATTTATTTTTAAAATATGTCATCTAAAATAGAGCTCGTTCCAACTAGAGGATATTCTAGCGTGATTCGTGCCCAATAGTCCGATAGTGACAAACATGAAAACAAACAGTCACTCCACAACGCATTTCAAGTTATTTCGACAAAGTGAGAATGTCTTTTGCAAGGTCTGCCAAACATTCCTCACATCTCGCTCTCTATTCATTAGTGCTCCCGCATAAATGTCAAGTAAGATAGCGTGCCATCTTCCCTGTCGGCTGACATTAACAAACAGACAGACAGGCAGGCAGGCAGGCAGTCAGGCAGGCAGGCAGGCAGACAGGCAGACAGGCAGGCAGGCAGACAGGCAGGCAGGCAGGCAGGCAGGCAGACAGGCATGCAGACACACAGATACACAGATACACACACACACACACACACACACACAGACACACACACACACAGACACCGACATACACCCACCCACACGCACACACACAGAGAAACGGTCACAGACACAGACACACACACACACACACACACACACACACACACACAGAGACACAGACGCACACACACACACACACACACACACACACACACACACACAAAGACACAGTCACAGTCACAGACACTCACACAGACAAGCACACACACACACACACACACACGCACACACACACACACACACACACACACACACACACACACACACACACACACACAGAGAGACACACAGAGAGACACAGTCACAGACAAGCACAAGCACACACACGCACACGCACACGCACACACACATACACACACACACACACAAACACACACACACACAAACAGACAGACAGACAAGCACACACACACACACACACACGCACGCACACACACACACACACAGAGACACAGACACACACACACACACACACACACACACTTCACTCCACCGCACAAGCTTTCATATTGGTTTTCAGTGGAGCGATTTCATCA
>NC_137689.1:3153216-3163216 GCF_963989245.1 Nansenia antarctica | reverse complement strand
TTCTGTCAGGACTGCAGAGTCACTACTTATCTTCCGCCGTGGACTGAATACCCATCTTGTCAGGTTACATCTTGACAGTTCCTCCTAAAGACCTCTCCACCCCCCCACTACCCACCTGTACAGTTTCTCTACTGTAAGAAAGCATTGTGACTGCCAATGGCCGCTGCTCTGAGAATAGAATGTTGTTTCTTGTGACGAGTCGACTGATGATTCACTTACATTACACAAATGTACTTGTTGTAAGTCGCTTTGGATAAAAGTGTCTGCTAAATGTCCGAAATGTAAATGTTGAAACCCAGAGTGACTGTTGGAAAAAGCAATTGGTCTTGGCACACAGTGGCATGCACGGTGTAGAAAGACGGCTGAATGTGTACGGCAGGTCAGCGTATAAAAGGTTCATAGTGACATCACAACGGTGGTCTATCTCAAAGCCGCTGCTGCACGCGCTGTGAAGGCGTGTGAAGTGCTGACGGTTGTTGTCGTGGCGACAAGAGCTGTGAAGGATTTCCTGACGGTGTTGACATCATCGGTGTTCCCTCCAAATAATCACTTCAATAAAAACGAGAGAGAGAATGGTAGGTGACCGTTTGTTATCAGCCTCCCTTATCGTATACGCTTGAAAAAAATAAAGTTTTAGCAGCTCATGAATGACTTCATGAATGACTTCCCTTGGATCTTAGATCAGCGGTCTCGGTCGAGGCTTTTAAAAAAACAACTAAAGACTGTCTTGTATAGACAGGCTTTTGGATAGCCCCTAGGGCCTGTCTTTCTGTGTCCTGTATATTGTTGTACACCTGTTGTCTGTTACATGTTCTTATTTTCACTAGTTTGCCTGTTTTAACCTGCTATGACTTTCGCTCTTTTGTTATGTTTTATTATGTTTCTTCTTTATTATGTTCTCTCTATGTACAGCACTTTGTGACCCTTGGTCTGGGAAAGGTGCTATACAAACACATTTTACTTACTTACTTACTTACTTACAAAGATGAAGAGTAGAATTGTTACTATTGTTGAATAGTTTCTAGGTTCTTCTTTTTAGTTGATGTTGAATATCAACCACAAGGAGATTGATCCTATAGCTTGAAGGCCTTTATTAATTCAACTACATGGAGATCAGATAAGTCTAGAGTTTGCAAAGTCCAGAGTAATCCCAGCATCTCGGATGAAACAGAAGTATTTATGCCATGCCTGCATCCACTGAGGTCATTCTGGCACACACAGTGTTGACACAATCTTTAGTAACTGCGACACAGACTCTTGGCAACTGCCCATGAATAGAGGGATATGCATAAACAATATAATAACCCAGCTTGTGTTGACAGGACACAGATTGTACATTTGGTGGTTCATAAACATGTTTTTTGTCCTAATACACTCAGGCCTCTAATTTACCCCAAAAGTAAAACATCATTTCCACAACATTACTTTGTTTAAATATTAGGTTTAATGAAGACAGAGCAATGAGACCAGTGTATGTTTTTCTAATATCCTCATCCATGTTGTGCCTATTGGAGGTGTTGCCTAATGCCGCTCTCTGCCCAGAACAGGGGAAATAAATGGTAAATGGACTGACTTATATAGCGCCTTATTCCAAAGCGCTTTACAACGGCCTCTCAATCACCCATTCACACACACACTCACACACCAATGGCGGCAAGCTACCATGCAAGGCATCTGCCCGCTCATTGGGGAAAATGTGGGGTTCAGTGTCTTGCTCAAGGACACTTCGACACGTGGCCAGCCGGGGATCGAACTGTCAAACTGCAGTCCTTGCGATCATTAGACGCCGGCATCATTCTACCTCCTGCACCACAGCCGCCCCAAAAGACGAGAATGATATGCAAGGGGGCAAGGCTGTCCCCTTGCAACACCCCAGCCAGGACGTCAAACTCCTCACTGTTGCCGACTGGGGTCACCACCGTGGCTCTTGTACCCGTGTACATGGTCTCTATGGTAAATGGTAAATGGTAAATGGACTGCACTTATATAGTGCCTTTTTTGCTGCTCCAAAGCTGCTCCAAAGCGCTTTACAACGGCATCTCATTCACCCATTCACACACACATTCACACACCAATGGCGGCAAGCTGGCCCGCTCACTGGGAGCAATTTGGGGTTCAGTGTCTTGCCCAAGGACACTTCGATATGTGGCCAGCCGGGGATCGAACTGCCGACCAGCCGACCTTGCGATCATTAGACGGCGGCTCTACCTCCTGCGCCGTGGCCCAGAGTCGACTGGGAAGGACACGGTAGGCCTTAAGTATCTTCATCATCGAGCCTCTGTGTATCGAGCCAAACACCTTTCTGAAATCGATGAAGCACAGAACCGCAGTCAGGTTGTTCTTTTTCAACCTCCTCTACGATTCCCCTTGAAGGCCAAGATCTGGGTAACATGGCTGTGCGTGTAAGGATATGTGTTTCGGAAGAAGAAAAAAAACATGAATAAAAAAAAAGTCAGCCTGGATGAATCTGGGCTAAGTGGTCTGAACACTCCAGAAACTACGGAACTCCTGCAGAGATGAATTAACTACAGTCTGTATGTGGAATAAGTCCTCTAGCCTGACAGTGGTGGTTGATAAGGGATTAGAACACAGATGTCCTGCTGGGAAGGGATGCTATAGGATTCCCCGGGCCATGTCAGTCTCTTCCATGTGGACACAGCGAGGGGTGCCAAACAGTAATTAATCTGTAAAACAGAAGCGAGGGGGTGGGGATGTAGGACGGGGCTTTCTTTCTGTTGGGTGTTTGTTCAATGATGGAGGGGGTAGCACATATTTGTTCTGCTCGGTCTTAAATTAATTGGTTAACATGAAAAAGATAGTCGTGAGATGGGTCGTGCGATACAACACAACTGTAGGTAAACAGTAAGAATAGCTACAGGATCAAGTAAATGCTGGGCCCGAGTTGTGCCTTATTTATTTATTTATTTATTTTTTGCCACTTTTCAGTTTCAAATGTTTTTTTATTGAGCAAAAACAATGTTCACAGATTATGTTGCATCAATGCTCGTTTTCATTTACATGAAAGAGATACAGAAATATATTCATGTATTTTAAACATATTCGGAACAGTATCAAGACATCGAAAATACAAAGAGCAAACAAACAAAAAACAAACAAACAAACAAACAAAAAAGATAAAGAAAAATCAAGAATAGAAAACAAAAGATGAAAGAGCTGTCCTTCTGTCTGTATCTACCCTGTACCCTTCCCTATGTTCCCACATCCTGCTATGTCCCTGTCCCCTACCCTTCATCTGGGTTGTACCTTGTACAGGTGGTAAGAACATCTGGGCTGATGTCACTACTTATATTCTAGCATATTCTTCAACTATGTTGATTGATTGATTGAAAACTTTATTAGAAGATTTGCAGAAGTAGGTACATGAAAGTACATATTACATACAAGGTCAACTAACAGGATAAAAACCCAAGAAAGCCACTGGCTTATTTCAATTGGGGTCCTTGATTCTCAATTCATCGTTACATGTAAGACAGACAAAAAAAACTAGTACTATCTACAAGATAATACAGACAAATAACTAGTACTATCTACAAGATAAACATACATCCATCATGGGAAGAACAATACAACAAAACATAAGGTATGTACAGCGGGTAGGACAGGTGGGGACATACACCACAGTTCAGATGTCAATGAATGACACATCCTTTGAAAGCTTACATTCTGCACACATTCATAAACTGAAAAATGACATTGCCCTACTTGAGGATGTTTTAACCAGACCCTGTCACATAATGTGCTTGAAATACTTTTAAAATGTACCCTGTGTGCCATCCTGTAAGTCAGGTTCCACACGGCGGCTGTGTCTCAGGAGGTAGAGTCGCCCGTCTAATGATCACAAGGTCGGCAGATCAGCGGTTCGAGCCCCGGCTGGCCACATGTCGAAGTGTCCTTGGGCAAGACACTGAACCCCAAAATTGCTCCCAGTGAGCGGGCCGGTGCCTTGCATGGTAGCTTGCCGCCATTGGTGTGTGAATGTATGAATGAGAGGCCATTGTAAAGCGCTTTGGAGCAGCAAAAAAGGCGCTATATAAGTGCAGTCCATTTACCATTTACCTCAAAAGCAGTTGTTTATTGTACATGTGGATGTGATGCACTAGGACAGAGAGAGAGAGACTAGAGTTTTCTATCTGTGTCCTAATCAAATTGTCTATTGTTGTTGTTCACTTTGGTGAAGCTATCTAGCTACAGTATATCCAATATGTTTCGGAAATATATATCCTCTATTTCTGTAGAATGAAACTATTTTCTAAAAGGTAATTTGCTCCCTTGAGTAAATTCAGTAACAATGGCCTTTTGGCATTGTTATTTAATTCATGTTGTTTCTTCTGGAGCAGACATCTAAGTGGATAATGCTGATGCAACCTCACAGACACACAGGTTCCACGTCAACAGCCATGTTTGTAACTCATTAATACATGAAAAAAGGTTTTTAACGTTACGTTAATATGTGATTTCATAATTTCTCAATGTTGATAACTCATTAGGACATTATTAACATCTTTAAACTGGACATTAATCACAAACCACACACCGAAGAGCTCAGAGTAGGTTGCATAATGACAGATCAGGTTTCATTTTAGAAGCATTTATAAGTGCATTTATAAAATGCTAATAACTGTGTGCCTAAATGCGTATTAAGTATTTGGCAAGCACCAATCAGCTATCAAACTATTTCAACTAATGAGTTAACTGTTTGTTAATGAATTACATAACCAATAGTTAAGGCATCTTACTGTAAAACGTTACCGTCATCTGTATCAGGCGTGAAGGGAATAGTTAATGAAAATAAGATCTTGTATTGCTCGTCATCCTGATCCAGTGACGTCCACCCACATCAAAGGCATTGCTGTTTGTTCATGACTAATAAAAATACAACCTAAACATCAAAAGTTCACGATGGAGCTTTTCAATTCTACATGTGGTGCCAACAACATCAGAGCGCAATCTTGGATCTCACCAGCATATCAACATCTTCTTAAAATAATGGCTTACGTCATATTTTCAAGTTTTGCGAAAAACAGAATAAACTGAACCAAATCTAGAACATGTGATATTTAGGCAAAAACATAATTTTCCTCAAAAGTGACGTAAGACATTATTTTAAGAAGGTGACGCTATAGTACTCTGTATGAACTCATTGCCTATTGTGACAGCAGCTGGGAAAACCAGGAACAAGTCTGCATTTAATGTTCAGACTTTTATTCAGAAAAATGTAAACACATTTCAACGTTGTTACAAATCAACGACACACTCGCTAGTCAACTAACACAGCTTGTTTTGTGATCCTGCTAACAATGTAAAGTAGTGTTCTAGTTAACTAGGTAGCAGTGGGGATTACTCACCCAATCCATTACATTGCAGTATTTGGCTTGACTAGCGAGAGTGTGTCATTGATTTTCAACAACGTTGACATTTATTTAAAATCGTTCTGAATAAAAGTCCAAAACATTCTGATTGGTTGGTGACACGTTCCCGGTTTCACCAGCTGCTGTCACATTTAGAGAGGCATCTAGCCCCGTGTCCTGCCGGTTGGTAGGGGGGAAACAGGGGGGGGCGTTTGCCTTGACACTGCCAAGTCCTTCAGTTCAAAGCCAGCTTTTCCCTTGGGACTAGAACTCATAGCCTTCCTGTGTGCTGGGCTTGAGTCCAAATACTGATATGACACTGAATGAAAACGGTAATGGCAGCGTATGACTGGTACTAAACACACAGTAGACAGTTACTGTTCTGTATATGGTGGTGCATGCATTATCTGTTAATGGAATGCATGACATGCACGCTTATGAGAGTAATGCAAGTTGACTGATCTGTTGTTGACTGAATCACTGATGTTTTTTCTAAGCACATGTTTAGCATTCGGGGGACAATCCTTTGCAAATAACAATAACTGCCTGAAGTCTGCGACCCATCGACACCACCAGATGTCAGGTATCTTCTCTGGTGATGCTCTGCCAGGCCTGTACTGTCTGCAGACATCTTCAGTTGTTGTTTGTTTTGAGGTGGTACTTTTGCCTAAAATGTTATCATCATCATCAGGAATTGAAATGGATGTTCAGTTGGATTTCAATCTGAAGATTGACTTGGCCAGTTAAGACATTTCCCTGAAAACGTTTTACTGTGTGATGTAGCCCCATCCAATGAGTTTGGAGGAACTAGAAGTTATAGTGGCAGCCATCCCTATCCAAACAGAACACCCTATAACTGCACCGAGTTTCACAGATGAGATGGTATGCTGTAAATCTTGGGCCTTTTTTCTCCAAACTTTCCCTCTTACAATCAGCTCTGCAGGCTTTTAGGTACTTCTTGGCAAACTGTAACTTGACCATCCTTTTTGAAGATAACTCGTGAGCTTAGAATGATAAGGTTCTATCTCAGAGATATTGAGCGTCAAAGTTTTTACATTCCATTACGTTTTGTGAGATGGAACCTTTGTATTTTATGAATTACTAACTCAAAAAAGTCAACATTTTAAAAATAACACCACACAGGCAAACACCTACTGGATCAGATTATGTAAAAAACTAAATTTTGCCCAAAAATTGAGATAGAACCTTCTAAGTCTAACGTCACGAAGTATCACAGATGAGATGGTATGCTGACAATCTTGGGCCTTTTTTTCTCCAAACTTTCCCTCTTACAATCACCTCTGCAGGCTTTTAGGTTTTTAGCAGACCGTAACTTGACCATCCTTGTTGAGGGTAACTAGTGGTTTAAACCTGGCAGTGAAGTGTCTTTAGGTTGGCTGGTGACGTGTTCTGTGGATGGTCGTCTCTGACACCGTCACGCCTACCTTCTGAATGTTCCTGGTCTGTCAGTTGTTTTGGGTTTTTTCTTAATTATGATGAACAATCTTTGGTTAGTGTTTTTTTTACCAATCACCCCAAGGAGGATCACCCCAAGGTTCTTGGCTGTGTGGGGGCGAGGTCACAGTAGAGTTATCTACTCTGATGGAGGAAGTCTAGGAGATGGCTGGCTTTTCCAAGAACGAAGAGGAGTTGCGTTGCTCAGTCTTGTTAAGGTTGAGCTTGAGGGGGGTGGGCTGACATCCAAAGAGATATGTCAGCAAGACACGCCGAGACAAGTGTTGCCACCTGTGAGTCGGGGGACGGGACGGGGGACGGGGACAGGAAGAGTTGAATGTCATCTGCATAGCAGTGGGAGGAGAAGCCATGTGAGGAAATTTACCGGGCCAAGAGATTTGGTATAGAGAGAGAACAGTGAGGGACCCTAGTACTGGGACAGATCCCGTGGATAGAGAGGAGTTGATTACGGTTGTAATGAAAGGTCTTTGGGAATGGATTGGAGACTAAGGGAGCGGATGGAATCGAAAGTGTGGGGGGGGGAAGAGCTGATAAGCCAGAGACTTGTAGTGTAGCGCAGTGGGTTAGGGAGCGGGTGGTAGCAGTGTTGGCGAGCGGTGGTGGAGAGAAAGAGCTGCTAATGCCATCAACGTTCTTTTCAAAGTAGTTGACAAAGTCATCCGCAGACAGGGTAGGAGGGAGGAGTAGGTGGGTGTCGTGCCGTCCTCGACGTCGGTGGACAAAGAGAGTCGAAGGATAGGGAGAGCGTGGAAAGGAGGGTGGAGGATGCTGAATCAGTAGATAGAAGGGAGAAGGATTCAACAGAGGGTAGGGAGGATAAGACAGAGGGAGAGAGAGCGGGGAGGGGGAGGACACAGTGTGAGTAGAGACTGATTGGGAGGGGGTGGATTTGGGGGGAAGGGAGAAGGATACAAAGTGATGATCAGAAGCTGGAGGAGGGGTAACAGCAAGGTTGGAGGTAAGGGAGGATCTGGTGAAGACAAGGTCGAGCTGATTGCCCGCCTTGTGAGTCAGAGGAGAGTGGGACAGGGTAAGATCGAAGAAGAGGAGAAGGTCAAGTAGTCCAGATGAAGAAAAGCTTCTCTGAATGGATGTTGAAGTCACCCAATTGTACTGGAGGGTGTTTCGTCGTCAGGGAAGGAGGTGCTCTAGGCGCAGGGTCAGCCCAGCGGTCACAGGGTCAGCCATAGTCAGCGCCCCTGGAGCAATTAGGGGTTAAGTATCCTTGCTCAAGGGCACATGCAGATCGAACCAGCAACCTTCTGATTGCTAGCCGACCTCTCTAACCTCTAGGCTACCGCCGTGAGGCTTGTGAGGCACACGCGTTGCATGCAAAACTCAATCTACAACGATAGGGCTGGCAGTAGCAGCTCCGCAGTTAGAGCCACAGAAGACACACAGCCAGTTAGAGACACAGAAGACACACAGCCAGTTAGAGACACAGAAGACACGCAGTCAGTTAGAGACACAGAAGACACGCAGTCAGTTAGAGACACAGAAGACACACAGCCAGTTAGAGACACAGAAGACACGCAGCCAGTTAGAGACACAGAAGACACACAGCCAGTTAGAGACACAGAAGACACACAGCCAGTTAGAGACACAGAAGACACGCAGCCAGTTAGAGAAACAGAAGACACGCAGCCAGTTAGAGACACAGAAGACACACAGCCAGTTAGAGACACAGAAGACATGCAGCCAGTTAGAGACACAGAAGACATGCAGACAGTTAGAGACACAGAAGACACGCAGACAGTTAGAGACACAGAAGACACACAGCCAGTTAGAGACACAGAAGACATGCAGACAGTTAGAGACACAGAAGACACGCAGACAGTTAGAGACACAGAAGACACACAGCCAGTTAGAGACACAGAAGACACACAGCCAGTTAGAGACACAGAAGACATGCAGCCAGTTAGAGACACAGAAGACATGCAGACAGTTAGAGACACAGAAGACACGCAGACAGTTAGAGACACAGAAGACACACAGCCAGTTAGAGACACAGAAGACATGCAGACAGTTAGAGACACAGAAGACACGCAGACAGTTAGAGACACAGAAGACACGCAGCCAGTTAGAGACACAGAAGACACGCAGCCAGTTAGAGACACAGAAGACATGCAGCCAGTTAGAGACACAGAAGACACGCAGCCAGTTAGAGACACAGAAGACACGCAGCCAGTTAGAGAAACAGAAGACATGCAGCCAGTTAGAGAAACAGAAGACACACAGCCAGTTAGAGAAACAGAAGACACGCAGACAGTTTGGAAGCCGCAAGCGTGAGAGCCGCAACAGCTCAGCCACGCACACACGCCTTAGGCCTTTGACTCCCACAGATAGACTCCCGCGTCTTATTGTCAGGCATCTTCGTGTGGCTGTGACCGTGCGGATAGAAATGGAGATTCTGTAATTGCTGAAGACTAGCTGGCTTGCAGCCCACCTAACGATCAGTTAATGACTGGACTGGACCAAGCATAAATAGCTGCGGAAAAATTGAAACTCCTCCCCCAGAGCAAATTGACAGCAAATAGACTTCAAACACAAACTGCATTCAATAGAAACTAGCTTCCAGGCCACCACAGCCTCAACAACAACAAACACAAACAACTCCTAACTAGCGACACGGCTACCAATGACACAGTGATTTAAACAAGATTAAGTTCTCTTACTCCGGCTAGGGAAGACATCACTCCTCCTCTCTCACTTAATCCAAGTCAAAAGAAGAAAGCATGCTTCCCTTTCTCATTACGTATACATGCAGGTCACTACATTTTAATTGAAAAACATCTCATGTTGGCGAAGAGAGAAATGTAACTTTGTGGAAAATATAGCCAAGTTGTTTTGTTGTTGTTTGTTGTTTTCTAAAATACACACACACCGCTTTTTGAATTGTAAATTCACATTAAGTATCCAGACAGTGCAGGAGATCATTTAATTAGGATTATGCTTTTAGCAAAAAAAAAAAAAAACGTCCACGAAAAAACACAAAAACACAAGAACACAGAACAACCAGTCATGACTGACAGCACCCCTCTTGACTGAATAATGCATTCTGGGAAACATGGCTCGTGAATGCCATTCTGTTACCTACAAGGCCCCCAAGAGATACCACCACCAGAGCCCCCCAGGGCCAACACGTAGCAGCCATC
>NC_137689.1:3043216-3148216 GCF_963989245.1 Nansenia antarctica | reverse complement strand
ACCAGAGAAACATGTTCAACTCATTGATTCTGGTAAGGTACGTATCAGTTGAACTTGTTGAACCAGTTGTTGTATAGTTGTAAACATTTCCTTAATTGCTGCAAAATTGCATTTGCATAATTACTATTTGCATATCAGTCAATCATAAACATTGATTGTTTTTTTTACATCCTCTCTTGTAAATGGCAATGTGGGTTTGATTGAATTCACCACTTGGCATCTATTGATGTCTACAGCCAACAAATTGTATTTGTTTCTACTGAGCTAATGATCCAACTCTAATGACCAACCGACGTTATTAAACAAGCAGAGATCCAATTGGTTGGTTATGTCTTCAACAACAATACAATGTTACAAATCTTCTGAATGGATCCTGAATGTGTTCTCTCTGCTAGCCAACATCTACAACACATTGTGCCTAGGTAGATATGTACAGTTAAGGTAGATATGTACAGTTAAGGTAGATATGTACAGTTAAGGTAGATATGTACAGTTAAGGTAGATATGTACAGTTAAGGTAGATATGTACAGTTAAGGTAGCTATGTACAGTTAAGGTAGATATGTACAGTTAAGGTAGATATGTACAGTTAAGGTAGATGTGTACTGTTAAGGTAGATATGTACAGTTAAGGTAGCTATGTACAGTTAAGGTAGCTATGTACAGTTAAGGTAGCTATGTACAGTTATGGTAGATATGTACAGTTAAGGTAGATATGTACAGTTAAGGTAGCTATATACAGTTAAGGTAGCTATGTACAGTTAAGGTAGATATGTACAGTTAAGGTAGTTATGTAAAGTTAATGTAGATATGTACAGTTAAGGTAGCTATGTACAGTTAAGGTAGCTATGTACAGTTACGGTAGATATGTACAGTTAAGGTAGCTATGTACAGTTAAGGTAGATATGTGTAGTTATGTAAAGTTAATGTAGATATGTACAGTTAAGGTAGCTATGTACAGTTAAGGTAGTTATGTACAGTTAAGGTAGATATGTACAGTTAAGGTAGATATGTACAGTTAAAGTAGATATGTACAGTTAAGGTAGCTATGTACAGTTAAGGTAGATATGTACAGTTAAGGTAGCTATGTACAGTTAAGGTAGATATGTACAGTTAAGGTAGATATGTACAGTTAAGGTAGCTATGTACAGTTAAGGTAGCTATGTACAGTATGGTAGATATGTACAGTTAAGGTAGAAATGTACAGTTAAGGTAGCTATGTACAGTTAAGGTAGATATGGACAGTTAAGGTAGATATGTACAATATGATCTATACATCTCTGTTGTCCTGTCTCCCATGAAAAGGCTCCGTCCTGTTAACACAGCAAAGCTATCCGGTACACTGGTATTAAGCCATGTTTCAGAGAAAACCATAATGTTGCAATCCATAAACCTCGTCTGTGGGGTAATATGGACATTCAGTAACTTCAGGCAGGATTCAATTGAATGGGGGAAGTGTGTCCAAACTTGTGACTGGTACTGTAAGTATAATGTTGGCTATAACAGCGATCCAGCTACCCTCATTATTCATCACAGCCAAAGAATGCGAGCCAAAAAAAACGCAGCAGTTCACCTTTAAAACATTCCCTACAAATTATATTTCCAGTCTACATTTCTACATTTGTATTGCTGTTATAATAAATAAATGTTGATCTGAGTCCTACCTACTCAACTCGATTATGCTCAATAGTGTCGGTGGTAATCGCTACCGGACGTTTTTTGAGTAATCGCATTATTTTGGTACGGTCCACGAGATGTGTGACCTGGTTTGAGTGGTTCTCCAGGGCCTGCTGTCCCCTCCTGGGCCGTGGTGAACAGATGGCCTGTCACCCTCAGCCCTAGCACCTCTCCTGAACCCTGTCCTGTCCTCTCACTCCTGACTCATGGTCTGCCGTGGTGTGATAGCCCTCTATCCCCCGGTGCCGAGCAGGGTTATTCATAGCCAAACACACCACCGCAGTTTCCTGTTGGAGAATCACACCACAAACTACCACAAACTAAGTATCATATTTCCGATGTTTAGCTGTTACCATGGCGTTTAATGTCATCATTCATCAAAAATTATATTAGTCAGGGTTAGGGCAGTTTTATTTCTATGTTGTATTTTGTTGTATTATAGTGTATTATTATTATTATGATTATGATTATTATTATTATTATTATTATTGTATTGTATTATACTGTAATGTATTGATTTTGTGTGGACCCCACTAATAGTAGCCAATGGTTAATGGCTAATAGGGTCCAAATAAATAAACAAACAAACAAAAACCACAGCAGTTTTTTGTTGTAGAATCACACCACAAACTACCACAAACTAAGTATCATATTTCCGATGTTTAGCTGTTACCGTGAGTTTAATGTCATTATTCATCGAAGCAATACAAATGTAGACCAATGTAATTTGTAGACAATGTTTTAAAGGTGAACTGCTGTGGTTTTTTGCTCGCATTCTTTGGCTGTGATGAAACATGAGGGTAGCTGGATCGCTATTATAGCCAACGTTATACTTACAGTACCAGGCACAAGTTTGGACACACTTCCCCCATTCAATTGAATGGGAAAGTGTGTCCACACTTTTGACTGGTACTGTAGAGAAGCACCTGGCTGAAGTTACTGGAGGTCCATATTACCTAACAGATGAGGATTGTGGATTGCAACATTATGGTTTTCTCTGAAACTAAAAATAATATTAGTCAGGTGTTTAACATTATAAGGCAAGGCCAGTTTATTTGTATAGCACATTTCATACAACAGAGGCATTTCAAAGTGCTTTACATACATTATTAAAATACAGCAAGAGGAGCATAGTAAGAAAATAAGGAAAAAGACATTGATAGAAGTGTTTGTGTTTAATCATAACTGGTGCAAACCATGAAGGTTTTTAGCTTAGATTTAAATATTTTAAGGGTTTGGGCCTGTTTGATTTCTTCAGGGAGTTTGTTCCAGGAGCATGCAGCAGCGTGACTGAAAGCTGCTGCACCGTGTTTTGTTTTTACTCTTGGAATGATTAGCTGATTAGCCTCAGCTGACCTTAGGGACCTTGCGGGAATATAGGGTGGGAGGAGATCTGATATGTATTTTGGTCCTAGACCATTTTGTAAGCCTTTCAACGTAAACGTTGTAAACGGTTCTCACGCTCAGTAGGGGGCTGGCGGTTGTGTCAGTTGAGTGACTGAAGTCAGATTATTGATTAAACAACCGTGCACTTTAACAATCATCCTCAAACAGCCGAACTGTAATTCATTTTAACACCCCGCCCCCCCCCCCCCCCCCCTTTAATGTACCATTACAATCATATCAATATTTCTAAGGGATAATTGAGGTTAGCAAAAGATTCCTCACACGTCTAATTTTGCACATTACTCTGCCCTGTCACTTGTTATTTGTTTGGCCTTCTGGTGATTGTTCCATTGAACCCTGTACCCACTGTGACAGTGAGTGAAAAAGCAATTACTCTCTCAGTGGAAACAACAGGTTGTTTCACGGGCACTCCGCTCTTTCTCCCAACTTTTTTTGTTTCCCAGAATTATGTTTTCAGTTGCCTCACTACAGGGGTGGAAATAGGCCACTAATGACAATCATCTGTGCTTGTATCTGTAATTACAATCTGTAATTAGCTGTAACCTAGTCTCAAACCTAGTCTCTGTAATTCTACGGTATTTATTTGTGTCCTATTGCGTTAAAGTTGGCCAATCTTTCGGCGATATACTAGCGCTACAAAGTACTCGATGCAGTCTCCCTCTCTGAGAATGTGGTCTACGAACTCAAACTCAAACGGCGCGACAGAATCCACTCAAATCCACTGGTGCAGTGGACCTACCCACTACAAATCCACGCTATGGGGGCCTATTGAAAGTAGAGTACGGTATGCGGCGACTAAGCTTCACTGGATCAAAAAATATCGCTTCTGGTGCTCTCTGCCTCTATGCCCTATGCATTGAACGCAGTTGTCTCTCTGTACTCTCTTGTACTGTCACCATGGAAGCAAGGTAGCCTATTCCAGGTGGATATAAATGGACAAGGTCACTTCAGCTGATTGATGTTTGACTCTGGAGGCCTTCTTCTTCTTCTCTGTGAAGTTTAACACAGATCTCTATTTCAATGGCAGCGTAGAGGGTAAGGCCTGCGAGGGGCATTGCACAGGTCCACTGGAGCAGCACCGGTCCCTATAGACGACCTGCCATAAAGGTGGGTTCCACTGGCTGACTCCTGTATCCATTACTTTACTACCCCGGGCTAATTTCACATGTATGCCACCCGCAGCTGGAGCTGGAGTGCTCTCTGCCGAGCCGCACGCCTGCTGATCTGAGAGAGACGAGCCACACGCCCGGTGATCTGAGAGAGACGGACCCTTTGAGTGAGAAATAACCGACTTCTGAGAGCCATAGATAATCATCTATCAACTACTGTAGTTGCAATTATCGGGCGGCAAATCGTGACATTAGAATTATAAGGTTCTATCTAAATTTTTGTCAAAATTTAGTTTTTTTACATAATCTGATCCATTAGGTGTTTATTAATGCCTGTGTGGTGTTATTTTTAAAACGTTGACATTTTTGAGTTAGTAATTAATAAAAATACAAAGGTTCCATCTCACAAAACATAATGGAATGTAAAAAATGTGACGCTCAATATCTCTGAACTGCCCTAAACGGAGATAGAACCTTATCATTCTAAGCTCACGAAATGCATCTGGAGTGCTCTCTGCCGAGCCTCACGCCTGGTGATCTGAGAGAGACGGACCCTTTGAGTGAGAAATAACCGACTTCTGAGAGCCGTAGATAATCTATAACTAGTTACAATTATCGGGTGGTGAATAATTAATGTATGCCACAATTGGCAACGTGTAAGGATTAAAGGGACTGTTGTACGATTGTTTTTGATAGAAAAGCTTGAAATGTTGGTGGATAGAAGCTATCAGCTAACAGATTGTTAGCATTGTTTTCATAATTTAAAAGAAAAAAAGTGATTACTTTTTCCCCTGAGTAGAGGAAACCAACATGTTTACTCCTATGTACAGCTGTTTATTGTACATGGTGAGGTACATTACATATACAAAGTAATATAAAGTACCTATAATATAATATAAGCTTGAACAGCTAGTGATGACCATTAGTTGCATGTAACTTCACTTGCAGCCCCAAAAAACAACGTTTCATTCTGTTTTGACAAAAATGTGCGAAAGCAATCGAGAAAAAACAGTAATTCCAATGTCATTATTGCTTCACATTCCTGTTATCTTCCATCGTCTTTCAACGTAGGTGTCACGAATATCCGAGCTTTTCAACTACTTGCCTGCTTATTGAAATAGACTATGCATACATTGCTCTACAGTGTGGCATTTCTTGATTATGTGAAGAGAGTGAGCTCTTTTTTTTTTATCTCTCACCCTTCTGCATCACCATAGATCCTTGACAACTTCATAATGCTGACAAGAATCACAATCGGGGCCTGAGTCTCCAATGGATCTGTGTGTGGCAGTGTTATGTACGTACACACACTGTCATACACACACTGTCATACACACACTGTCATGCAGATCACGATTTCAGGCTGAGATACGTCAGACGAGGATGAATATGTAACGGTCCTGTGCAGCCTGGAGAAGCATGGTGAATCTGAGACAGTCGCTCGACAAAACAAAATGTGAATGTGAAATATTCCAGAGATGGATTGAATTTAAGTCAAATTAAGTTGGGCTTTTATTGTTTATTATGGATCGCCATTAGTCACTAGTGGTAAAAGGTAGATGGTAAATGGACTGACTTACATAGCGCCTTGTTCCAAAGCGCTTTACAACGGCCTCTCATTCACCCATTCACACACACATTCACACACCAATGGCGGCAAGCTACCACGCAAGGCGCCGGCCGGCTCATTGAGAGCAATTTGGGGTTCAGTGTCTTGCCCAAGGACACTTCGACATGTGGCTAGCCGGGGCTCGAACCACTGATCTGCCGACCATGTGATCATTAGACGCCCAGTCTCAAACCCAGTCTCAAACCAAGTGAAACCTAGTTTCAAACCTAGTCTCACAAACCTAGTCTTATTAATAATAATAACTTAAATGTAGGGCCTTTCACAAACCCAAGGTCGCTTTACAAGGGAATGGGAGTGGGACAAACAGAACAGAGCCAGAGAGACAAAACACACAAAACAAGAAACAGTAAAAACAGCAGAAATAGAATAGATTCAGTGCTGTAAAGACAAAGTACTGTTCTGTAATGTTTGCTTTGTTTTTCTCGGATAAAGGCCAAGTGCGAGTTTCAGGTTTCTGTCTGATGATCCCGCAGATTCTCCTTGACAGTTTGTCCCCTGTTAAATTACCACTGATCGATGTCAGCGATTGATATTTTGATGTGGTATACAGGTTCTTGCATAGAACAGATAGATACGATGTACATTATGGTGTTTCAGAAGAAACTTGATATGCAAGAAGAAGATCATATAATCCTGGGGTGGGTTCAGCTGAAATCTATTCAGCTGAAAAAACAAGTGTGTACCTTAGCATAATAATACATGTTTGGTGAAAATGAAAAAAAATACGATTATGACAATCCGACTCCTACGTCTCATACGCGTTGATTAAATAACTGAGGTGGCAGAGAACAATGCGGTGGCATCTGAGGATGGGGGAGAAATGCTAAATCATTTTCCATGGAAGAATGTCACGGCTAAACGCAGCGTGAAATATGTTAGCATGAGGTGCAGACGGGGACGGTGGGGGGAGCTGGGATGTGGCTGCTGTGAACTGAAGCCCTTATACCCGTGAGACACACACACACACACACATGCACGCACACACACACGCACCCACGCACACAAGCATGCACGCACTCACACACACATTCTCTCTCTCTCACACACACACGCGCGCACACACACGCACGCACATTGTTACACAAACACACACACACATGCACACACACACACACGCCCTTATACCCGTGAGACACACACACGTACGCACGCACACACACACACACGCACGCGCACACACACACACAAACACTCACAAGCATGCACAAGGACATTCTTACACACGCACGCACTTACGCACGCACACACACCTGCCCACACTCACACACACATACATTATCTCACATACACACACACACACACACATTCTCTCACACACACACACGCACCCACGCACACAAGCATGCACGCACACACACACACACACATTCTCTCTCTCACACACACACGCGCGCACACACACGCACGCACATTGTTACACAAACACACACACACATGCACACACACACACGCCCTTATACCTGTGAGACACACACACGTACGCACGCACACACACACACATGCACGCGCACACACACACAAACACTCACAAGCATGCACAAGGACATTCTTACACACGCACGCACTTACGCACGCACACACACCTGCCCACACTCACACACACATACATTATCTCACATACACACACACACACACACACACACACCCCACACACACATTCTGTTGCAGTGGTGGACCCCATAAGGCGTCTCCTCAGATCTGGCAGCGGACCAGTAGAACGATGTTCATGTTGTACACCAACTTAAAAGAGTTTGTTCAGTTTCAGAGGGTCGTGAAAAGGACAGATACACAAGGGAGAAAGTATGTCATCAGATAGAGAATAAAGAACTGGATATGTAATTCCTTTATGTGTTTTTTTTAAATTTATATCCCATGACTCCATCTTGGATATCTGTCCACACATAACAGGATTTAATTATAACCAATGCTTGTCAAATGCATCTGCTTACAAGCAAAACACTAATAGCTTTATACTAGCTTATCCTGATGTGATTTAGAACTTGTAAGGATACTGGGTGGTAGAACGCACATACTGTATCTAGGAAAAGTCATGAAAGAAGGGTCCTGATAGAGTGCAAAGATAAAGTGCAAAGATATACAAATGTTTTTACTCACAGGGTCAAAGGACCCCACCTTGGATATCTATGTCACAACGTGATGGGATTTAAATGGTAAAATGGTAAATGGACTGCACTTATATAGCGCCTTTTATTTGCTGCTCCAAAGCGCTTTACAACGGCCTCTCATTCACCCATTCACACACACATTCACACACCAATGGCGGTAAGCTGCCATGCAAGGCGCTGGCACGCTCACGGGGAGCAATTTTGGGGTTCAGTGTCTTGCCCAAGGACACTTCGACATGTGGCCAGCCGGGGCTTGAACCGCTGATCTGCCAACATGGTGATCATTAGACGGTGGCTCTACCTCCTGCGCCACAGCCGCCCCAATTTAATTATGACCAATGCTTGTCAAACGCATCTGCTTCCAAGCAAAACATTATGTGTACAAAGAATAACTTAATAATACCGTAGCACAGTAGGCTACATCCCAATCAATTATCAATTAATTAGTTAGTAACAATGTCGGTACACATTACATTTGTTCTGTGCTCATGGACTGACTAATTTATGAAAACATAAAATAAAAAAATAAAAATCCTAAAGCCGCTACTAATTAGTGCATATCTAATCTTTAAAAAAATAAATAACAGACACGTATTTCATTTATTTATGTATAACTGTAATTAGTCTCAGGGCTAAGTACAATAGGTTAATGAATAACAGATAATACTGTTAGGTTTTGTTGGCGATTTTAAAATAGGAAAATTAATATCTCTTCTGGCCTCAGCTAAATTACTGTTGGAGGGCCATGTTGGCAAACACCGTCGAGTCAAGCAGTTATGTGCTGCTTGTTTGTTGTTTTAGCTGTTACATTATGTTGTTTGTTGAAACTTTAGTACTTAATCAGCCACGATGTGAGTAATAAAAAAAGTGTTATATCGTTGCACTCGATCGAATTTCAGGACCCTCCTTCCATGACTTTTCCTAGATATGTGAGTTTTAACCACCCAGTATCCTTACATTTTCAAAATCACTTCAGGATAAGCTATTTATATAATGCTATTTTGCAGTTTTTCTGTGTAGGAAGCAGGCTAATTTACAAGCAGCCAACTAGTGTTTGTTGTGTGTAAATAGCAGCTTTCAATTGTAAAGAGGCGGCTCTTATAGAAGGTAAAATAGGCTCGGCTGTTCTACTGTTAGTCTCCGTTCTCAAACGTGTTCAACGCGGTAACAACTGACACAATTAGTTATCCTCACTCAGGTTGTTTTATGTCAGTTGAGTGCGTCTAAACGATCTGGACCTGAAGTCGACGGAGAGCAGGGGTGCTAATTGTTTTTGGAAACAGAGCATGATGAGGGACAATTAATCCAATCCAATCTGTGCGTGATAAAAAAGGTCCAGGTATCGACGGCTGATTTAGCAAGGTCCTCACACTGAAACGTGACCGAGGCTCACCCAGTCCCCCGATCAATATGTATCAACGATCTGAAACCTAACCTAGATTAACATCCCAACAATCACAGGCTGAGATTAAAATATATCATTGTTATAACTCGACACTGAAGACTGAGGACTAATGACCAGACTGTGTCACATTTAGTTGAGTGCGTCCTCTGTGGCTCAGCTGGTAAGAGCATGGCACTAACAATGCTTAGGTTGTGGGTTTGAATCCCACTGGGGACCATATATACTGACACATGTATGCTCTCACTGCAATGTAAGTCGCTTGGATAAAAGCAGCAGCTAAATGGCGTATATTATTATATGTGACACAGTCTGATCATTTGGGCCGCATGTCGGCAACCAATCAAAATGTTCTGACTTCTTTAGAAACTCTGAACTACATTTCAACCTTGTTGAGAATCACAACACAAACTCGCTAGTCAAGCCTAAACACTGCAACAACACAATGGATTGGGTGAGTAATCCCCCACTGCTATCTAGTTAACTAGAACTACTTTACATTGTTAGCAGGCTCACAAAACAAGCTGTGTTAGTTGACTAGCGATGTGTCGTTGATTTTCAACAACGCGGAAATGTATTAACATTTTTCGAAAGAAAAGTCAGATCATTACATCGGATCCCGACATGAGGACCAAAGCATTAGAACGTGTCACATGTGCATTTACAAAACTCACATTACAGACTGTAAAAACGGTAAAAGAAACGAGAGAGAAATAGCGTAGCTATTAGCGTAGCCTACCTTGGACGATGAGGTGCACTTTGGAGGACTTGGGCTTCTTGTTGGTGAGGATGGAGCAGACGTAGGGGCCCTCGTCGTGCAGGTCCACGTTCTGGATCTTGATGCTGTACTCGGTCACGGCCGTGTTGTCCATCAGCACCACGCGGGGGTCCAGGGACCACTTCTCGCTGCCCGCGAACAGGATGGTGGTGCGGTTCAGCCAGGCCACCCGCGATACCTTGCTGTCCACCGTACATCTGAGGGAGGGAACAGGGGAGGAAACAAGGGAGAGGATAGAGGATGAATATTTAAAAATACACCAGAAATTTGATTCATTCACTCGACTGTGTCTCAGGAGGTAGAGCCGGCGTCTAATGATCGTCAAGGTCGACAGATCGACGGTTCGAGCCCCGGCTGGCTACATGTCGAGGTGTCCTTGGGCAAGACACTGAACCCCAAAAAGTGCTCTCAATGAGCGGGCCGGCGCCTTGCATGGTAGCTTGCCGCCGTTGGTGTGAATGTGTGTGTGAATGGGTGAGTGGGAGGCCGTTGTAAAGCACTTTGGAATAAGGTGATATATAAGTGCAGTCTGTTTACCATTTACTAAATCATATGGTCGTATACGTTTTCACCTCTTTTTCATTTGAAGAGTATGAATTAAGTGGACACCTGCTATTATGATTCACACCAATACATGATAACATCTTTATTACTTACGAGAAAAGTTTCTACCTCCAGATTTGGTCAAGTATGTTAAGTGTATACACACTCTACACAGACATATAACACATACAAGTCAAAAGTGGCTCTTAACTTACATGGAAACCAAACACACACTAGAATATTCTGTGAGTGGTTTCTGTAACACCACAGTACAGTGTGTGTCACCACACTACAGTGAATAACATTAACATGTCGGTACTTGTGAACATTTACATTTACAATTAGAATCTAAGACAAGTCCCGATTTGCATATCCTTATTATTCTCAGAGTAGCAGCCACTGGAAAATATGTTGAACAATAAAAAATAAAAAAAGAATAGTCGACACAGTTCTTCTCTTTGAGTCCCTGAGAGAGAATTGGTAACAAAACAACATGTGATTCATATTCAGTACAGATTATTGGAACCTAACCTCCCTGCCTAACCTTCAATCCAATAGACTTCAGTGAAGGAATATCATAATGTTCATAATACCGTCTCTACTCTCTCTGCATACCAAGCAGGGGCACTGAGGAGAGGGAGAGAGACAGTGCTCTGTGTCAAACAGGCGTTGTAACTAGAAACAGATTTTGAATATTGGAGAACTGTGCTTCTGAATAAAATAATACAATTTGAAATGCAAATCTTGGGGGGTCGAACATAATTGATTTTAATTCCATAAGTACTCGTCGAAAACAACAAAATAACATTGTTGTTTGTTTGAGAATGAATGGCAAACATTTCCATATAATATGCTCTCGGCACGTACGTCTCCATATGTGAGGGGGTTGAGGTCAAGTGTTTTAGTTATACAAGTTATAAAAAGTTATTCTGAAATATTTTTGTTGTGCAATACTTTATCTGACGAGAGGAGGAACATGACATAAAATCAATGTAACCCAGGCAATTATGGCAACCAACTGCATGAAATACATACAGTATACTGTTCTGCAACCCAGTTGTTACACTAAAACTAAACACAGTATCAGGAGTAGCCTTTATATTGATCGGAAGATTATCTCAAACTTTTTTGGGGCAGTCCCACTCATATTCGTCTTGTTATTGATAGAGAGTAGTAGAGATTTTGGCAGGAAGGATGGGTGAGAGAGAGAGAGAGAGAGAGAGAGAGAGAGAGAGAGAGAGAGAGAGAGAGAGAGAGAGAGAGAAGGGATGACATGCAGGATATGTCCACGGCCAGAAACAGAATCGAACCGGGAACCCTGCGGTTACACGGTCGACGCTTAACCCGTTACGTCACTTAAGCGCCCCTATTTCAAGCTTTTAAGCAACCGCAACATCCTCTCTGTTTGCAGGTTGAACACGTTTTACCTAGTGAGGTCATTTGTCTAGCAACCAATATTATGTAGGCTGTTCACCGTCTCCCTCAACTAAATAACAAAACACCTAAAGTGCAATGTACACCAGCATACCCAAAGCAATCATCTGAATTCCGATCATATGTACAGTCATATGTACCTTGGACCTCTGTGCCTTCCTCCAGGAAGTGAAGTATTACAACAAATTGCGCTACATTAAATATTCATCGCGGTTTTCTGAGAAGGTCACACATGGTCATGGCATATGTTTCGCTCTCTTCAAAAACAAGGAAGGAAATAATACAACAAATAAATTACCATGAATAATTCATAAGAGTATTCATGTGTTCCGGAGCAAGGTCAGCAGTGTTGAAAGTGTACAACAGTCATGTTTTTACTGTATTATCACAATTAAGGCCCTGGAATCTATGATGATTGTCAGACCTTGGTGTCGAGGCAGAACACAAGGGGTGGGTGTCAGTGCAAATCGCTGGGAGCAAAAACTGTCAGTTTGACAGTGTTCACCCACTCTCAATTGTTTTAAATTGGTGTTGCAGGTGTGTGTTGGCAACCAGGGTAAACTATGGGGGTGTGGAGAGTATTTTTAAATTGTTGTTTGAAACAGAACACCCACTTTACTGTTATTAACAATCTCCATTGCAGCATTGCAATATATACTGCAATCTTATCTATCTAGCTAGCGAAGTGTTAAGCTAACGTTTAGGACACATTTGTTGCTGGAATAATACCCCCTTTGCCACCCCCCCCCCCCCTCCACCCCAGGTCCATCACCCTCTGCCACCAGTGAATGAATCCCATATTCAAACGATGACAGATAGTGATATCTCTGTAATCTCATAATATGATGTATCCAATGTTACCAGAGACAGCTACACACCACCGTCCTCCACCGTGACACACAGGGGACTGATGACTGACATCTGAGTATCCATCATTAGTGATCATCACCGATCAAGTATACCTGATAATAAAGCAATCAGTCTGATATTCACCACACTTTAAGAACGTAATTCATCACAGAATGCTTAACTATACCTGATTTAATCCCTCAAAAGTGCAAGCCTGGGACAACAGGGGCAACAGAAGCTCCATATAGCGAAGGAAAACACATTAAGAGGGGTCTTTGATGTTAATAATCATGACAACACCCAGCATGAAATACAGGCTTTTATAATCTATAGGCCGCTTCTGTCCTCTGTGGAGCAGCACATGGGAATGTCACTTTTGACGTTGCAGTAAATAATGACTATTTCTGTTTCCCATTATTTTCGTTTAAGAACGGAGTATGGGTAAAATTGATCCTTCACTAAAACCTCCGGCAAAGGTCAGAAACATCCCAAGGTTAAACCTTCGGAACAGGATTGTGATCTAAACAATATTTCTCTCTCGTGTTGGAGTTTGTCCAAGAGCAAATTGGATGACAAAACAGTGCTGAAAGTGCTGAGACTGTTTTCTTAAGAAAGTGTTCTTACCAACAGCTCATTCACCAACTACTACTATCTAGGACGAGCAGTTGAAGTACAGCGAAAGGGATTGGAACCAACATCAACCGAAACATTAATCCACGTTCAACGATATTACGAATGCTTGGACGTATTGCTTGGAAACAACTCCCCATCCATCCCCAAACAAAAGTCACCCTTTGATTTCACACTTTTTTCTCTCTCTCTCTCTCTCAAAAACGGCTTTTCTCTCAAACGGCTTTTCAAAAAATAACTGTCATTCCGCGATTGTCTTTCATTCATATGCTGCAGAGAGAAGGACGGACAGGCTTTAAGCCGCGCAGTTGCTGCCTCTCTCTATCCCTCCCCTATCCCTAATGACGAGCAGCTCTTAGCCTCCATAAATCCTTTTAACTGGAGCGGACATCCAGCGGGGCTTTACTGGGCCTATCAATTCTGTTCCCAGAGACCTCCATCAAAAATACGTGGTGCAGTCGAGCATACTGTACCTCCATGTGTCCCTGGATGATAAGTGGCCTGGTCTCCACTCTTCTCCTCATTCAGAAATCAGGTTGGTAGACTGTAGACTGATACCGTGGGGCGCGCGGGGGCCCCCAGTCATCATCATAACCAGAAATAAACACACTCACTACTAAACGTCCACAAAATCATTCCTGAGCGACAATCATTTTTCTCGAGATGCAATAACTAGCCCTAGCCTGCAGGATAATGACTTGATAATGTCAGGAATTATGGCCCTGGCTCTGGCGCATCGCAGAGTGTGTTTGCAAGAGACAAGGTATGTAAAGCCGCTCCGCCGCAACCTTCTCATTACTGGCGGTTACTGTGTGGGCTCGGGTCTGCCGCTGGTCAGTGAATGTCAGCGTTACGTTGCCATGGTGCCACATTGATCTAATGAAGTGTGGGTGTCAGGAGAGGAGGGATACGCAATGGATGCATTATTATTCTTGCTTAATATTCCTTATTATCAGTGTCACACAGACGGACGGAGGTCTTGTTTACAGTATATACATTTCTAAGTGGCTGGATGGGGGTGTGTATGTACGGTAGTACACAACATACAGTACAGTGTTGTGGTGTTAATCATTAATCATGAAGGGCTGCCGTGTTCAATATCGTTAGCCTCATAGCATACCGGTAATTGCTCATAGTCATGGAGATATCTCACAGAGATATCTGCCTAGCTCTACTCTCCTAACACTGCTGATTCACTGGGCATTATTGCATACTATGCCACCAGCCTATCAGAATGCTTGTTACATTCCAAAAACACTATCTGCCCAAGTCATCTCTTTGACATAGGCATGTTTAACACTACATACAAAGATGGCTCGGCTGACCACAAGTGAAGCGTGACTTAGGCAATTATGCTACGAGGCTAACGATATTCATATTCAAACCGAGTGAGTCTAACTCATGTTTGTCATTCCATAGCATGTTCACATAACTGTATCTACTGTGTTGAGTGCTCCTTAATGCATTACTGTGAACTACTGTGAATTAAGTGCCTCCGAGTTAAGTGCCGTAATAATTTACAGAACGTAACATGAACCAGAACCAAGGTTGTCAGTCGATTAAAAACAATCTGTTTAAAGAATCTGCTCCTATTAGTTGATTAATCTACCGATTTAATCTAACGTGGAATGTTACAATGTATACATTACTGTATGTACAGTTCATCTTGCATTCGACACTTATTTGTAAACACATAATACAGATAGATAGCGATTTTGGAATGTAACAAGTATTCTGATAGGCTGATGTCATAGAGGCAATAATGCCCAGTGAATCAGCAGTGTTAGGAGAGGAGAGTTAGCCAGATATCTATGAGATACGCGTCCTTCACAGTGTTAGGTCTGGGTGCGGGAGCTGAACTACGCAGAGACTGTATGAGACAACACTTGTCCATTCACTGGTTTAGTATATTTCGAATGTACTTTATGGTATCAGTCAAAAGTTTGGACACACTTTCCCATTCAATTGACCTTTGACAGGTACTGTATGTATTTGAATTTTATGTACAGTATTTTCGCCTCCTTACATGACCTTGAAACTAGGACCTGTGAGGTGGAGATGCAGTCATTATTTAGTTTGGCAATGTCCGAGGACACATAAATATGGAAATTAGCTAACCGGCGAGACCAGGAGACACTAACATTTGCTAAACTTTGGGTTACGGTACGTATATTCTCCGAAGGGAGACATCTGAAGATGGGATATGCATCCTTGCGTACCCTATTAGCTGAGACCCTTTTCAATCACGCCTAGAAAAGGCCTGGAGCGCTTTGCATGGCTGACCCCGCCCCGGCGCCCCGGCCCAGCTTATACAGAACGCAGCGCACCCGTCTCATTCTGCGAACCACGTCTTCACAAGTCCTTAAAAGAGGGGCAGTCTGGGTAAAAATGTCTCCCTCATCTCCCTCAGAGAACCCGGGGTTAGATACCATAGCGGGCAGCTCAAGTCCAGAGTCAACCAACAAGCTTTCGGCACAATTTATCCAGAAACCCTAGAGGAGCGTAGCTCAGATGAGCCAGCTCAGTGGCCTCGCGGTTAGAGTGTCCGCCCTGAGATTGGGAGGTCGTGAGTTCGATCCTTGGCCGAGTCATACCACCAAAGACTATAAAAAAATGGTACCCGATGCCTCCCTGCTTGGCACTCAGCATTAAGGGTTGGATTGGGGGGGTAATTAAGACCCTGCGACATACCAGCGTCATGTCCAGGGGGGTGTACTTGTACATCAAGCCGCCTCACGCTACAGAAGTTACTAATGAGCAGGTGTGACACCAGGAGTGCTGTGCTCCTTGATCTGAGGTGAGCGCACATATCAAGCAATCATCGATGTAAGTGTGGACCCTCAAGCCCTTTTCTCAAAAGACAGCTGTTTCAGCACACTTTGTGGATGTCTGTGGGAAGAACAGAGTCCAGATTGCCATGCGAGAGGCCTCGGTCTATCTAGTATCTATGTAGAGAAGAGAGGAATGGAATGGGGGGATGAAATGGAGGGAGAGACCGGATAGAATGGAATGGATGGATAGAATGGAGGGTTGGAATGGAGGGAGAGATTGAAGGGATAGAATGGAATGGAGAGATGGAATGGAGGGATGGAATGGAGGGATGGAATGGAGGAATGGAATGGAGAGAGAGATTGGAGGGATAGAATGGAATGGAGAGATGGAATGGAGGGAGGAAATGGAGGGAGAGATTGGAGGGATAGAATGGAATGGAGAGATGGAATGGAGGGATGGAATGGAGAGATGGAATGGAGGGATGAAATGGAGGGAGGAAATGGAAGGATGGAATGGAGGGATGGAATGGAGGGATTGAATAGAGGGATGGAATGGAGGGAGGAAATGGAAGGATGGAATGGAGAGATGGAATGGAGGGATGGAATGGAGAGATGGAATGGAGGGATGGAATGGAGGGATGGAATGGAATGGACTGATGGGGGGGCAGGAGGCAGGAACAAAGACAGTGGGAGATTATGGTGGCCAGGGAGAACAGGGAGCTGCGAAGTGCTATGCTGTATCAGATAGGAAACAGAAAGGCATGATGGGAAACACTCTTCATCTCTGGTGCGAGAGACGGGCAGTATCTCCACATCCCTCTCAGGCCAGACGTGACTGACCCAGCCTGGTAGAGAGGACAGAGATTATATACCCAGGAATCTGGGCTCAAGGTCACGCTTTGTCATGCTGACTCTGACGCTCACTCTCTCTCTCTCTCTCTCTCTCTCTCTCTCTCTCTCTCTCTCTCTCTCTCTCTCTGTGTCTCTCTCTCTGTATCTCTCTCTCTGTCTCTGTCTCTGTATCTCTCTCTCTCTGTATCTCTCTCTCTCTGTCTCTGTCTCTGTATCTCTCTCTCTCTCTGTATCTCTCTCTCTCTGTCTCTGTATCTCTCTCTCTCTCTCTCTCTCTGTCTCTGTCTCTCTCTCTGTCTCTGTATCTCTCTCTCTCTGTGTCTCTATCTCTCTCTCTATGATGAGACACATATTTAACCAAATATCAGCCATCCCTGATCCCACCCCAGCCATCTGCACTAAGTGGGTATCAGCCCCAGGACCCTGCATGTAGGTCATTCATCAGACGCATTCATCCAAAGAGACATTTGTCTCTGTAAGTGAATCAGCTATACATCAGTCACTGTAAATAAAACCTTCAATAAGAACAAGTGCCATCAGCAGTCACAGTGGACGAGAAAGGAAGACCACTTTTTTTTTCGGGGGGGGGTTCCAACCTCTGGTAATGTAGGTTGTTAGGGGGTGGAGAGGTGTAAGCCAAAGAGATGGGCTTTAATCTAGAATAATCTGCCGTTTTTGAATTACAGGGACATTCCCCCTGCAGTAACTGAGGGCTAAGTGCCTTACTCAAGGGCACACTAGTGGTGGTGTGGTTTCAGGCGCGATTTGTACTCACAACCTTCCGATCACCAGTCGAACTCACTATCCACTAGACCACTTCTACCCCTGGAGAGGTGGTAGAGGTAGAGGTCTGGGGACGAGGAGCCCTGATGTAAGCTAAAGAGATGGGTCTTTAATCTAGGGATGAAGACAGGCAGTGACTCTGCCGCCCTGAGAGTGATGGGAAGCTCATTCCACTGTTGGTGCCAAGACAGAGACGAGAGAGTCGTGACTGTGCAGAGAGCGAACACTATGTCCTCTCAGAGAGGGCGGTGCCAGAGGTGGAAGAACGAATGGCGGACTGATCGGACAGGAGTTTGGAGACTGACCAACACTTTCAGGTAAGGAGGAACTGTTCCCTTTACTGCTCTGAAGGTAAGCACCACAGTCTTGAATCTGACATGAGCTAGCTGGTACCGGGAGCCAATGAAGGGTGCAGAGGAGGGGGGTGACATTGGAGAATGTGAGGAGATCGAACACCAGATGGGCTGCAGCTCTCTGGAGGAGCTGGTGTCAGAAGCAGAGAGCCTGGCCAGAAGAGAGTTGCTGTGGTTACAGAAGTACAACATACAGCTGTAGAGCATGATGTCAGTAGGGATTTCCTTATGCCTGTTGCTGAGGATGTAGCGTTGTCACGTGTCTGTGGCTGCTCAAGTCTCTCCTGTTCCTCAGTCCTCACTCACTCCTCATCCTGATAAGGGAGGCTCTCATCTCCATGGACTTTACAAACGTTATGCAGACCACACCATGTTTGAAGGTTTTCAGAGACCAGAGCAACATCCACATCTATCTTACTTGGGTTGTGTGTCCAAAAACATTTGTGACACTAATGCTTTGGTCCTCATATCGGGATCTGATGTAATGATCAGACTTTTCTTTCGAAAGATGTGAATACATTTCTGTGTTGTTGAAAATCAATGACACATCGCTAGTCAACTAACACAGCTCACAGTGTTGTGAGCCTGCTAACAATGTAAAGTAGTGTTATAGTTAACTAGGTAGCAGTGGGGATTACTCACCCAATCCATTGCGTTGTTGCAGTATTTCAGCTTGACTAGCGAGTTTGTGTTGTGATTCTCAACAACGTTGAAACGTAGATCCGTGTTTCAAAAGAAAAGTCTGAACATTTTGATTGGTTGCCGACATGCTGACCAAATGATCAGACTGTATCACATTTTCCACTGCCATTCGTGCTGAGATAAGGCAGTGACTGAACACCCTCTTTGACTCTGACTGTGTGGTGGATGGAAATCCTGTCATAAGCCACCTTCACGGGGAGTACGCTGGATGACTGATAATTGCGATAGACATCCCATCAACAAGCTGTGACTTCTAGAAGTAAGAGAAGAAGAACACTTTTTTTCTCTTAAAAGAAAACGTTTTTTTCTTCTATATTGCCTTCAGATTAAATTGTGGTATATGTAGGCTAGAGGTAGGCCCTTAATATGGTCCTGGGTCTTTCCTGAGCATTTCCTTTAAACATGCCTAGTACCAGACACACAGGCTCACAATTATATGGGATTTATGGTTTATTGGTATCAAAGTGGTAAGGCCTGCACGATTAGAAAGAGAGTATCATAGTATTATCGATGGTAATGAACAAATAAACACTGAATCTGTTCCACAACAGGGACCAGATTGGACAATGACTACACACGTTGGTGTTGGTTTGTAGTAAGATTAATAGTTGAATGTCTATTTGAGTGGGAGCATTTGGATACGTACGACCAGATGGCACGGCCATAGGTTGGTTTTATACAACTGGATGTCTGTTTTTGCACAGATCAGATGTTTGTATGTGTGAGGTGGCATGAAAGTAAAGCAATTCTCTTCATTTGGCGGTTTCTATCTCTTGGGGTAGCTCCGGCCATTGATTTTGTGAATTGTCTAGCTCAGCCATAAGTACACTAATATAATAGGCTTCAGGCTATAGAGGGTTAATAATGACAATACATGAACATACAGTGGGAGGAAAAAGATATTCAACAGATCAACTGAATTTCCAGTCAAAGACATAAACCAGAAAAAAGAAAAAAAGATCAATTGCATGTCCTGAGGGGTACCAGGTTTATCAGATGAAATCAGATTAAGTTCAGCCAACTTTGATAACGAGAAACAGCTGTTCAGGTATCCTACTCTAAGCAAAAGCATCAGCTAGGTTTAGGCTACTACTGTTGTCATGGAAACAACCAAACATTCTACAAAGTAACACAAGATTCTATTTATGTAAAGGTTAGACACTTAAGAAGTGATCGACACCATTATCTAAGTGCAATCAAAGCTGTATTTTCCGTATGAAATGGGAAATGAAATTATTGTCTAACCATTAACCCTATCCCTACTGATTCACTGTACAGTACATCAATCTGATTCAAATTAATTCCAAAATGAGTTGTCAACTAAAGCATTAGTTGATTAATGGGTTAATCTGAATGGTAAATGGACAAATTAAATTCAAAAGCGCTTTACAATGGCTTCTTATTCACCCATTCACACACATTCACACACCAACGGCGGCAAGATACCATGCAAGGCGCCGGCCTTGGGAGCAATTTGGGGTTCAGTGTCTTGCCCAAGGACACCTCGTTACAGTGGCCAGCCGGGGTTCAAACCACCGATGTGCCGACCTTGCGATCATTAGACACCGGTTCTACCTCCTGAGCCACAGCCTCCCCAATGCTAGTGTAGCAACACATTTTCATTTTGTTCCAACAAAATCGAGTACATTTTACACCATTTTGCTTTCAGAGTATAATGTGTTCTCGAGTAGTCAGCCTCTAGAATAGAAACAACTGCCAAGCTTTGCTTTTACTGACACATATCCAATTAGGTTAAATTACCGGAATCGAACTCCGAGAGCGCTAGCATTTTATGCTAATGACAACCAAAATTCTGTTGTGTAATAGACTTGTCACACTGTCCGCTCACGTCCCCCTTCACTCTAATGTGATTTTAGTACTTGATGAAGTGATATCATGCTAAATGTGTTTACTCTGGGATTGCAAACTGTAATTCAATATATCCTCTCACTCAACATTTTTCTCATCCAGATTTAAATGCCAACTCGCAACTGACAAGTAGCATCAATTTGTGTTCATTTGGTTTATAATGGAAACTATGAACTGATTTTACTAAATGTTGAGACTGATTTCTCTCTCCTGGAATGTTTTTATTTCCCCCATGTCAGTTTTATATCAGGTTTCCGGAACCTTCCACCGCTGGTTAAACTTTCCAAACTGATTGAGTCTAACAAGCTTCAGCGGGTAATAGTGCTACTGGGATCTCTCCGTTGTTGAGTATTATTAATGGCCAGGTGCAGATCCACATTTGAGACGTCTTGTAAACCCAAGAACACAATTAGAAAAGCAACCAGACAGAACAGCAGCAGAACTAATAGCAAATAGTCGTATAATGTATTATTCTGATCGGGAGGGTATTACATTATTATTAACACAAATGCTGGAAATCTGAACCGAACAGTAACCTGATATCTAGAAATAGACCTGAACATTACAGAAAATATTCATCTTTATGATATGTATCTCCAGGGACATGTATATATATATGGTAAGTAATAATCTCTCTCTCTCTCTCTCTCTCTCTCTCTCTCTCTCTCTCTCTCTCTCTCTCTCTCTCTCTCCATATATATATATATATATATATATATATATATATATATATATATATATATATATATATATATACACACATCTACCAGTAATAGCATATATATATACTATGAACTGATTTTGAACTAATGAACTGATTTTGAACTAATGAACTGATTTTGAACTGATGAACTGATATAGTTAGACATACAGTAAAGACATGTGCATACATTAAGTCTGAAGCAGGAACCATTACAGGGAGCAACTTATCCCTTACAAACCTCAACACTCACATCATTAACACCTCCTAAGACTGCCCTCATTGGCTATTCTAACACCGCGTCCTCCCTGCCATCAGTTATGCCCAGAATGCAAAGACAAAACACCAGAAACATTGGAACACAAACTGAATTCTGTCGTTGTTGTTGTTGTTGTTGTTGTTGATGCGTTCAAACCAGCCTGTCACCTCAGTGTGTATGATGTCAAATTGCCACGGCTCAGTATCCCTTTAAAAAAAAAAACTAAAAAAAAAAGCAACACATCCCCCATTTTATTTATCTCAGAGAGACGACTACAGCTCTAAGATATGGTTAGGTCACAGAGTCGGCAAGCAGGCAGACTTTTGGTGATTGCAGATCATTGTCGGTAGACTGCTATACCCAGGTCCCAGCCAGGAGATAAATGATACCCAGGCCTCTAGTTGCAGGTAGATTGATGACCGTCATTACTTTCTGGTGCAATGGTATGGCCGCAACTTTGTTGGGGCACTGGGATGGGAGAGACATTAATGATCTCCCGCTATCTAGCGAGACAAGCATGGATGGGGTGGGGATGGGACCTGTCTGTATGAGGAAGAAGCCTAAGGCCTTTAGTTTTTGTACCTCTTTGTATCCCACACAGGCAGAGGCTACAAAACCAACCGACACAGTTTGACTGGGGACGCGGTCATTAATTCAGAACACGGCTTGGTATTACAACAGGTCGCGGGAGTGTAGCATGCAAATGTTTCTAAGCCCTGCACTAGCTAACCTGTTTCGAACAGTCTACAGCACCCCCGGATCACCGGTCCATGGTTAATTGAAGCGAGTATTTTACTGATGGGAATAAAAACAGGGATTCCCAGCTGGTTCTCCCATGACTGCAGTTGGACCAACCTGGGCGACATATAACATCCCAGTGCCTTTAAAGACATGTCTCGCAAACATGTTTCACTGCATATCGACACAGTTAATGTGTAATATGTTTGCCTTAAGACCCACCACCACAGTAGGGGAAGGTATTGTTTATTTCCTTATTGTCTGTTTCAAAATGCAACGTGGTAAGATTGAATTCCAGCCTCAGAACCCAAAGAAATAGGGGAGGGAAATCTAATAACATAGCCAGAAAAAAAGCATAATTGGATTCAATTAAAGACTAGTTTGTTAACAGGAACTTTTGCTTCTGTTTGAAATGATTAGCTAATGTCCAAGTGGCTAATTAGCACCACTGTCTATACTGTAACGAGGAGGAGCCACTGACAGTTGGAGTTGGTTTAAAAAAATCAATACTCGCTTTTGGCAGTTTGTTTGAATTTAATCATAGCGTGTGTTATCAATTCTGTTGCCTTGATAGTCACTGTTAGTTGTGGTGACAAACAGTTGTGGTTGAAACCTTCGTCGACACAGTTTGTAATATGTATTATTAGAAAACCAGGAGTGTTGTGTGAAACATGGTGTCAAGGATGGCACTTCCAGCCAGTGTACACACACGCACAATCAACGCTTGACATGTTTGTATAAACTGTGTATCCAACAGCGAGGCGCTGTCATTCACCGTTATAACATTACTGCATCTTTATTATGTTGATTAGCATGAAATTATCTTTCAGATTCAGTATACCCAGAGCGTGCGTACCGCCGCTACCACTTCTACCTCCTCCTGACCCAGAATAACATCCTTATGTTGCCATGTTGACAGGTGTCCCAATATTGTAGGAGACTCCAGCTGAGGTAACCAGTAATAGATCCTGCAGTAGACATAGGCATTTTTTCAGAGATTGTGAGTAACACAATTCCTTACATCCTCTCTGCTCTGTCCTCCACTCGTGTCCTGATGAAAACATCACAGGAAGAGAGAGGAAGAGAGGAAGAGAGAGAGAGAGAGAGAGAGAGAGAGAGAGAGAGAGAGGAAGAGAGAGAGAGAGAGAGAGAGAGAGAGAGAGAGAGAGGAAGAGAGAGAGAGAGAGGGATCGAAGTGAACAAGGACATGAGGGGGTGAGAGGAAACAAGCTTGTAAGAAATTAAATGTTCCTCATGCGATTCTCCTTTGGGTGGGAGCTCAGCTGTCGATTGAAATGAACAACTACATGGCGTGTAGACAACGACACTGAAATATTAATGCACTAATATCTATACTAATAACCGTCATCTACTAATGTGTCCCAGGGCGCTTGGTGGTGTAGCATAATAAGCCGTCAGCCATGTAATCGCAGGGTCCCCGGTTCGATTCCGGCCGTCGATAAATCCTGCATGTCATCCCTCCTCTCTCTCTCTTTCACCCATCCTTCCTGTCATCCCTCCTCTCTCTCACCCATCCTTCCTGTCAATCTCTACTGTCTCTATCCACCTCTCTCTCACCCATCCTTCCTGTCATCCCTCTTCTCTCTCACCCATCCTTCCTGTCAATCTCTACTGTCTCTATCCTCCTCTCTCTCACCCATCCTTCCTGTCAGTCTCTACTGTCTCTATCCTCCTCTCTCTCACCCATCCTACCTGTCAATCTCTACTGTCTCTATCCTCCTCTCTCTCATCCATCCTTCCTGTCAGTCTCTACTGTCTCTATCCTCCTCTCTCTCTCTCACCCATCCTACCTGTCAGTCTCTACTGTCTCTATCCTTTTCTCTCTCACCCATCCTTCCTGTCAGTCTCTACTGTCTCTATCCTTCTCTCTCTCTCACCCATCCTTCCTGTCAGTCTCTACTGTCTCTATCCTCCTCTCTCTCACCCATCCTACCTGTCAATCTCTACTGTCTCTATCCTCCTCTCTCTCATCCATCCTACCTGTCAATCTCTACTGTCTCTATCCTCCTCTCTCTCACCCATCCTTCCTGTCAATCTCTACTGTCTCTATCCTCCTCTCTCTCTCTCACCCATCCTTCCTGTCTATCTCTACTGTCTCTATCCTCCTCTCTCTCTCTCACCCATCCTACCTGTCAGTCTCTACTGTCTCTATCCTCCTCTCTCTCACCCATCCTTCCTGTCTATCTCTACTGTCTCTATCCTCCTCTCTCTCTCACCCATCCTTCCTGTCAGTCTCTACTGTCTCTATCCTCCTCTCTCTCTCACCCATCCTTCCTGTCAGTCTCTACTGTCTATATCCTCCTCTCTCTCACCCATCCTACCTGTCAATCTCTACTGTCTCTATCTCTCTCTCTCACCCATCCTTGCTGTCAATCTCTACTGTCTCTATCCTCCTCTCTCTCTCTCACCCATCCTTCCTGTCTATCTCTACTGTCTCTATCCTCCTCTCTCTCTCACCCATCCTTCCTGTCAATCTCTACTGTCTCTATCCCATTAAAGCAGAAATGCCCTAAAAACATAAATGACATATGAATGACTGTATGAAAGTGAATGCAGCAACAGACCAGCTGAAATGAAAGCCTGATATTTAATAGGGATTCTACAACAAAAAATTATGATTAACTGTGGATGGTAGATCACATCCCATGAGTGGTTCATCACTTAAGCAAAAGGAAACATGATCACATTGATTTATGATATTTCATAAATACTTACTTAGATTAATTTTTCTGCAGTGCAGGACTAATGACTCCCCTGGAAATGGCTAAACTGTATTTCACTCCTGTGTGACATCATAGCCAACCCCACTTGATATCTAGTGGTAGTGGTGGTCCACTGGATAGTGAGTTGGACTGGTGATCAGAAGGTCATGAGTTCAAATCCCACCTGGGAAAACCACCACTAGTGTGCCCTTGAGTAAGGCACTTAACCCTAAATTACTCCAGGGAGACTGTCCCTGTAATCTCTAACAGTATGTCGCTTTGGGATTAAAAGCGTCTGCTAAATGGCAAAGTATTATCTGAACAACTCAATCATTCCCACTCAAAATATTATTTGATATTGATAGAATTGGATTTTTCATGCAAACCTAACCTGGTCAAGCACCAACTAGCTAGCTGCCTAAACGGGTAAGGGTTTTGTAATTAACATGAAAGCAAAAGATAGCTAAACAACTAGCTATATACACCATATGCAGGCTACCGTCATGGAAAGGAACACTGACTCTCAGAGGGGAGACTAGGCCACATTATGGCCAATGTGAACATAAAGCAATGCTCCCTGTCAGCAGAGAGACATTCCTAGAATAGAGCTGCCATTATCACATGGAACATGCAGAATGACATGTCAGTTATTCTACATATTATCTATGTGCAAGTCCCGTGAAACACACTGATGCAAGATCTGCCACTGCAACACAAAGTTACACATTTACTTTTTCCCCGACAACCTTGACAAACACAAGTGATTACACAACAGTCTAGAGAGCCTACACTCTAGGGAGGACGCAATCTAGAGTGTTCCACTACACATCTATCCGGTAATACATCTCACAGGCAGATTGATAGGAGCTCAGAACCAAAACTTAGTGAAAGCAATAATAGTAAAAGCACAAATAAGATCAAAGATAAGTCAAACAAATTACAAGTGCAGCTCTATGAGACTTATAACAAAAAACGCAGCTATGCTTCCCGATATGCTGTAAATCCAACCAGCACCGCTTAAGTGCCTCTAAACCGATATGTACGTATGGATTTTTCGTAAAAGTGACAGACAGGTGGGGAATTGATGGTTAGATGTGTTAAAGTGTATTTCAACAGAATCTGAAAAGGTCCTTGGGTTTACACAACAACTATTTCCATTCAAATTACAACTAAAACTAAACTCAGTTGTGGTTCATCCTTATGTATACAGCCACATAAATCATCGCCTAATCTCTGTACCTTTTGTCTTGGAGGGGACCAAGAGTGGCCATGCTGGGTGGCAGTGGATTGCAAAAAGAATAAACAGAAATAGAACATATAAAAGCCAAGTCTTTGAGAAATAATAACAAACATAAGTAGTTCTTCTGGGGGCCTGATAATAGTAATTTTTTAAGCTGAAGGTGCCTGTCCAAAAGGTGCTTGTAGAAGCCCCTAAATTGTTGTGTTGTGAGATGGAATTAATTTTCTCCGGAGACCTTGAATATTAGAAAACAATAACGTTTTACACCGTGACCTGAGTGGAGGGGAAACAAGATGGGGTTTTATTTTCCATTACAAGTCTTCTTGAGAATACAAGTCAATGGTGCACTGTTGCAATATTAAACAGTCACTTTACTTTAAGTGTACTCCAACCATGCATTACTTTTGCAGCTGGGGCAGCTGTCTTCTTCTCAAGGTAAAGGAGTAAACTGTTTTGTGGACAGAGTAGGGTTGCACAAACAAAGCAAGCGAGTGGTTTATTTGCTTTTTTCTTTCTCACAGACGAGATTAGTTTATAACCAACTCTGTACAACCTACTGTATGACAAGTTAATGACAATAGACTGTATGACAAGTTAATGACAATAGACTGTATGACAAGTTAATGACAATAGACTGTATGACAAGTTAAAAGGTGCAACTTGCAGTTTCATTTCTGAAAGAAAGTATGGACACAGCAGGTTCTTAGCGAGTGCATATCCCTGTTAAAATGGACTAAATGGACCGACTTATATAGCGCCTTATTCCAAAGTGCTTTACAACGGCCTCTCATTCACCCATTCACACACATTCACACACCAATGGCGGCATGCTACCATGCAAGACGCCGACCCGCTCATTAGGAGCAATTTGGGGTTCAGTGTCTTGCCCAAGGACACTTTGACATGTGGCCAGCCGGGGCTCGAACCGCCGATCTGCCAACCTTGCGAACATTAGACAGCGGCTCTACCTCCTGAGACACAGCCGCCCGCCCCTGTTTGGTTTAAGACTAACCATAACCAACGCCCTCCACAGTTGCCATGTGAAAAAAAAAAAAACTGCCCCTCCTCCTTCCCTGGCTTGTCTTTTAAATTAAAAATCACAAATAGAAAGGAAAAAAAAACCTGGAAGCGTTTTTATGATTGCCACAGTTTGTTTGATAGCCATGTAATAATCATGTCCTGGGATGTGACTACCACCTGCTCCCAAAAAGCAGAGCTTTTATCCCCGACATGATGAATCGACCCTGACCTTGACCGCAGACCGTCTGTCTGTTTAGACTCTGGTTTCACTGAGCATCATATGATATCTCCTCGTGTATATGTCGGCTACAGCCAGTTTATCTCTGTAAAGGCCAGACACATGTGACAGCAGCTGGTGAAAGCGGGAACAAGTCAGCAACCCATCAAAATGTTCCGACTTTTATTCAGAAAAAAGTAAATAAATGTCAACGTTGTTGAAAAAAATCAATGACACACTCGCTAGTCAAGCCAAACCATTGCACTGCAATGGATTCGGTGAGTAATCCCCACTACTCTACACTAACTAGGTAATAGTGGGGGGGATTTACTCACCCAATTCATTGCATTGCAATATTTTGGCTTGACTAGTGAGTGTGTCATTGACTTGTGTGTCATCACCTCATCAGTGAAATACGGTGGAAGTTGTGTTATGGCTTGGGAATGTATGGCCACCACTAGTACTGTCTCCCTTGTTTACATGGATGTTACGAGACTGCTGACAGCAGCAGTACAATGCATTCTAAAGTGTACAGAAACATATTGTCTGCAAAAGCCTCCCGATTCATTGGATGTCACAGTAAGGCGATGACCCCAAACAGACTGTCATAACAACGAGGTTTTTTTTCTCAGCTTTTTCAGGGCCGAAAAGCAGAATGTTCTTGACTGGCCAAATCAATCTTCAGAAATCCAGAAATCCAATCGAGCATGCATTTCATTTCCTGATAATAAGATTTTAGGCAAAAAAAAAAAAAAGCTCAAAACAAACAGCTGAAAAGATGGCTGCTGCAGCACAGGCCTGGCAGAGCATCGCCAGAGAAGACAGTTGGTAGGGGTTTAAGACCAGACCAGCCTTTTTTACCTACTAAAAGAGCCGCCCTCTTTACCCCCTCTTTAAAATGCTCAAGCTGCTATTTACACACACAGACCACTAGTTGGCCGCTTGTAAATTAGCCTGCTTCCTACACAGAAAAACTGCAAAATAGCTTTATATTAGCTTATTCTGATGTGATTTTGAAAATGTAAGGATACTAGGGTGGTAGAACGCACATATCTAGGAAAAGTCATGAAAGGAGGGTCCTGAAATGTGATCGAGTGCAAAGATATAACATGTTTCTTTACTCACAGGGGTCAATCAACCCCACCAATGGCTGTTCTAGTGTTAATACACACACACCGTCGCTGCAGCGAGGTACACACACGATGAGAAGTGCGGCTGAACGGCGTAAGAGGTGAAAGAGGTGAGAAGAGCTGTGAAGGGTGTTTAAAATGAGAACGTTTCATCAGACAGGTAAAAATAGACAAAATCAAGTTTATTACAGCAGTTTATGAGTTGCAGATCAAGCGTTCTCTCACCGAGCAGAGAGAGAAAGAGGGGGGAGATGTTTCAGCACAGTCTAGACATTAATAAGTGCGAGTCAGCTATACTAATGTAACTGAGTGATTAGAGAATGGAGTCATGAGTTTTCATGCCAGACAGCAGTAAGTACGTTGGGTTTCAGTGAGATTGAGGCTGGGTTGAAAGGTAGTCTGCAGTTGTTGTCATTAAAACCATCATACTAGGGTGCGGCCACGTTTTCAGCAAGGGCAGCACTAACCACAAGTTATTCTCCTGTCAAAAGCCACCAGTATCAAAGGATTGGGGGAGTAAAACAGTACAAATGTTTAATTATTATCAATGCACATGGCATATACACATATTTGATTGAGTGATGAAAGTTCTAATAATAACTTTAATTTATATAGCGCCTTTCAAAAACCCAAGGACGCTGTACAAGGGGATGAAACGGACAGACAAAACAGAAAACAAACAAAGCAAAAACTAAAACAATGACTAGGGGCCAAATGCCTTGGAGAACAGATGGGTTTTGAGGGCTAGTTTGAAGGAGTCCAGGGTGGGGGCGTTGTGGATCACTGTGGGGAGGGAGTTCCAGAGAGTAGGTGCAGCCACGCTGAAGGCACTAGATTTAAATCATGTGAAATACAGTAATATAATGTTCAGTGCCAGAGCAGAGAAGTTATGACAACGAACTACGTTCTTTACTTTGTCGGCGCGTCCGTATAACCTACTTCTGACATGCTCTGAATCAACTGAGGAACATTACATCCACATTGAAACAACAACTCATAAGATATTCACATAATTAACACTAGAACAGCCACGGGTGAGAAAAAGTGATTAAAAATGTTTTATGTTGTTTCAATCACATCAGGATAAGCTAGTATAAAGCTATTTTGCAGTTTTTCTGTGTAGGAGGCTGGGAATTTACAAGACAGCCAACTAGTGGTCTTTGTGTGTAAGTAGCAGCTTCTCATTCTAAAGACTATGGTCATTTGACCCCCGAGGCGGCTCTCATAGTAGGTACAATAGGCACGGCTGTTCTAGTGTTAATCAGGCAGCAGTCTGGCAATGTAAACACACTATAACCCCCCTGGTGGTTGTTTGGCCAAGGTGAGATTAAAATTCACGGGTGTGGTCACGGGGCTCCTGTGACATCATCACACCAGCGGCACAACTGCCACCTGTCAACTGCCAACAGTTCTGCCAACTGTATGCCTGGATTTTACTTAAAACTTATTTTATAGGGTTAGGGTTAGGTAAGTTTTTGAAGTATTTCATAGCGCCTTTCATAAAACCCAAGGACGCTTTACAATTCTAGAGGAAATGGTCAGACTGACAAACAGAAAAACAAACAAACAAACAAAACAGAAACAGCCAAAGGCCTTGGTGAGCAGATGGGTTTTGAGGGCTGATTTGAAGGAGTCCGGGGGGGGGGGGGGCATTGCGGATCACTATGTATGTATTCTTTTGGGTAGGAATATATATCAAACTTTCTGTTTCAGAGAGAAATATATTCCACTAGTAGTTTGTTGCAATGTCCACACCGGTATGCATGTGTGTCCTTGTTGCCTTTTGTGTTCCCTCCTGTGTCGTCGTCCCCTCCCCCCCTCACTATCCTTCTACATTCAGGTGTCCGTCTGCAATTCACTCCCGTCAGTCTTAATTCTTTCCCAATTCCTGTCCAATCAGAGGGCTGCCCAGCTGCCAATCAGAAGGCTGTCCGTCTGTTTAAACACCCCACCAGGTTTTCTAATTAGCAGTCGACTAGTTTGTGTGTGTGTGTGTGTTTGTTTGTCCAGACGACTAGATTCAGTGTATCTGTTTGTCTCGCTGTTGACTGTTAGAATCATTGCGAAAACTTCCAAATTGTGTTTACAAACACTTGGTAGTGTTTCTGTTAGTGTTAATTTGTCCTGTCTCGTTAGTTTGTTTGTGTATTTTGTGTTAATTTGTTTTATGCCACACGTACTGTACGTCCTAGGAAACAGGTGAGTAGGTGAGATATCCTCGTGTGTACATTTGCATCACGTACCTCTGTTATCAGAATCAGAATCAGAATCAGAAAGACTTTATTCGCCAAGTAGGTTTTCACATACGAGGAATTTGCTGTGGTTGTCGGTGCATACAGGCAACATAATAATAATAATAATAATAAGGATTAAAAAGCAAATAGTTAATATAAAAAAATAATAATATGGACTAGAAGATAGTATAGCACTTTATTATCGATTTAAACTCACTATTGTAAATAAATTAATGCACTTTAGTTCTGTTGGTCTGTGGCCTTGTGTTTAGTTCCCTACATTAAGCTTGGTGTGTACACGTTTTAGTTTGTTGTACCTTAATGACAGAATGATAGTCAAAATAGTATTCTAGAAGGCTGCTTTACAGATGAATTAGCACTAACCCAGCACCTTTCCCAGAGAAAGCAGAAACAGTAGCTGAAGTTAACCCAACACCTTTCCCAGAGAAAGTAGAAAGTTGACAACAGTTTTCCTCAGCAGATGAAGCGGGCCAGATGGCTGGTCTAATGCATATTTATTAGATTGCATCTTGTCAGAAAGTGTTTCATAGCTGTAGTGTATTCTCTATTTTCCCCACCAAGTAAAAATAAATAAATAAATAAATAAATAAGAAAAACAATGTTTAATTTCAACATTAAATTCCAAACTATATTGAGAAATAGGATTGGGAACATAACAATGAAACAATGAATAATTAATGTGGGGAAGTGTTTTTAACTGCAAATATGTGCCCAGATGGCGCAGAAGGCTTGGTTACTAAACATGTTATATCAGAGGTAGTCTCTGGGTTGGGTTTGCACAGGTCCTGGACTCCTTTTCTACCAACCTACTCAACCAGTATCAACAATATCAGCCTTTATTAAATACCATGTAAGGTTACACTTCTGATCTGAGATCATTCCAAAACAATTCCCTTTGCTTGTTTCAAATACTTGCCAATGCCACATCGAAGTTGAAAGCTAAAATCTTAAATTCTACACCTTTAAGATGTCTTATTATTATAGATGATATGAATGAGGAATGAATACCAATAATATGATATCATATATATGAATACCAATATTAGGAACTAGTAGATAGCCATGATCGTTTGTTCTTGGACTTGACAAGGAAATGTGATTAGTGAATGAATGAATTAATGATCTTTATTGTCATCGTACGGGTACAACGAAATTGAAATGCAAACCCTAGATGCTAACAATCAAAACACAGTCCTAAGATAATAAAACACAAGAATGAGACATAAATAGACATACATAGGGGGGATATAAATAGGGGGATAAGTGATCGGTAGGAATCTGACAATGTATCTATTATGTAAACTGATATATTTATATACACTATATGGCCTATTCACAGGGGGGCATATAGACAGGAGGGAGTTAGCATGTAACTGTGTACTTTTATAAAGATATAAACATAAGTACTTTTGCATACCAAAAAGACCAAAAAACGATTTACTACTAGACCATAAAATGGCAACAAGCTTAGATTACAAATACAGACACTAACTATGGTAAACACACTTCTCTAAAGTACAACATTCCTCATAACTATGGATTGTGACATTTAAAAAGATGGTCAGTTCTGTCAAGACTGTCCACTGCTTTGTACACATTCTAATTCATGCACTCATCTAACTATCAGCATAAGGAACAAGTAATGCTGACTGAATTATGTATCAAAGAGTCGTCGCATCTGCTGTTCCATTGTGAATCTCAGAAATGTGCCTATTTTTCAGTCCACTGCCGCACCAAATCAATCAGGCAAGAGAAAAGGGGGTTGCAACTCAATAATATATTTACATAATTGGAACGGGTACCCACTCAATTCAGGCGAACCAAAGATGTCTTGAGATTAAAATCCGTCAGAAAATGACTAAAAGCCATAAAAGTGACAGAAATTAATGGAATATTGAATGATTCTATCCAACGTAAGAGCCAAACCTGGCAAAGTGAGAAGTTGATTTTTCCCACATTACAGTACATTTCTACACAACGTAGATGGTGACATCCATCACTTTGTTGTTTGACCCTGCAAACGTCCAGGACTGCAAACGTCCAGATCAGTGGCTAGAAGTGGATAGAAACTCGATTCCTGGAGTGTTGTTCGGGTGGATTCGTTCTATCCGAGCATACATACACACCCTTGATCTAACTAATCAAGACCTAACTACAATGGGGACCATGGTTAGTGTTTGGCTGTAACTTTCCATCAAGGAATTGAGTTTGAGTCCTCTGGTCCTGATGGGGAGAAGGCCCCAAGGACCAGGGTTGCCCAGTAAGTGTGTTACTTTGAGCTGTGAATAAATGATCCATGTGAACAGCTGGAGGTCATTGTTCATGTCAGAAATCACACATTGCAGAAACACAATCAGAGATGCGTTTCCCTAACGCTTTGTAGTTAAAGAAGCACTTTAACTCGATTTTAAAATTCAGACCCACTCCTCGCCAAAAAACCAGACAAGAAAGTCTAGAGAATGTTTGCTCTTTTTACGTACAGAAGATTGACCTGCAAACATTGATTTTTACAATTGTTACTCTTCTGTGGCCTTGTGGCTGTGGTGTTGTTGGGGGAAATGAAGTACTACTTACAGCATGTTACAGAAGTTTTCAGGAAACTGACCCCAGATTGAATCGCTATTGTTTTTTCATCAACCACATTTCTATGTGGAACACAGCCCCTTCAATTTGTATTGTACATGATTAACTGTTGTAATCTTTGTGCTTTTTTTTCACACCACCTACTCCCCTCCTACCCAAGCAGTTTCCCTTCCTCTCAAAGAAGCCGCGATTGATTTCCGTAACAAGCTCCATACTGCATGCCAATATGAGGCCGATATGAAATTCTGATTTGGCACAATCTGAACTAACATTTATTTTCAGTGCCAGGGCATTTCACTTTTCTCTGCAACCATTTTGTGTGATTGCTGTCAGTTCAATAGCATTCTATTTGTGTCAAGCCACAAAAGATTCCTTGAAAGTCCCCAGCCCGCCATGATGGCTAACTAGTCAAGTGGATGATAGACCCATCTTCTTCTTTTGCTGCCAGCCCATCAATAACAAGGAATGGGGGAAAGCCTGCCAATATATGTCTCTCAACAGCCCATAATAATCTCCCTCTCCTTACAAAGCACTGTGGTGAATCGCAACACCAGAGATTAGAGCATTCTTATAGTAAGTTGGTATAGACTTCACAAAAGTGCAGCTGACACACAAGTATACTTTTAGAAATAGTTCAGTAACATTCAAAACATCTCAAATGTACAGTATGCACATGTGGAATGAAGTCAGGAATAGCTGCTTGACTTGATCTATATATACACAAAAGGTACTCATGTATACATTTGATGTAATGATCTGTCATGTTAAGTCTGTATTGTAAAGGGGGGGGGGTGCATAGAGTCTACCTCAATAGCTCATTGTTTGATATGTAGATGGCGAGGACACATGTTCATATTGTGGTCCGTTGGGATAGCTCTGCCATTTCCAATTAGTCAAGAGACATAGAATATACTGTGTTAAAAAGTATTTGCATATAATAGGCTGGTTTGAAAAAGAAACTGCCAACTGTCAACTGCCATTCACACATCATCGATATAGACTGACTTACACAGAGGTGTTTTGTCCACTAGGAGAGCTTGCCTCCCTACAGTTGCAGAAGACAAACGTTGTTTCTAATAAATAATTAGTTTCTGAATTGTGTTGTTGTTGTGTGAATACGAACCATGAGGTTGATTACCACATAAACTAGTGAATTAAGATAATGGACACACTTGATTAAAAAACCCTGCATGTGGTCTGTGTTCCGTCTGCTAAGGAGGACTTCATCAGACGAGCTGATTGTGAAGCAGTCGAGTGCGGATCAACAGAATGTCAATATTCTACTTGGGAGGTCGTGGGAAAGCGTACATGCGCACGTTTTCACACAGCTAGTTTGAGAGAAAACCTCTGGCTGTGGATGTGGTCAGTAACCATGGTTGTGGGGATGTGGTTAGTAACCATGGTTGTGTGGATGTGGTTAGTGACCATGGCTGTGGGGATGTGGTCAGTAACCATGGCTGTGGATGTGGTTAGTGACCATGGCTGTGTGGATGTGGTTAGTAACCATGGCTGTGGGGATGTGGTCAGTAACCATGGCTGTGGATGTGGTTAGTGACCACGGCTGTGTGGATGTGGTCAATGACCATGGTTGTGTGGATGTGGTTAGTGACCATGGTTGTGTGGATGTGGTCAGTAACCATGGCTGTGTGGATGTGGTTAGTGACCATGGCTGTGTGGATGTGGTTAGTAACCATGGCTGTGGGGATGTGGTTAGTGACCATGGCTGTGGATGTGGTTAGTGACCATGGTTGTGTGGATGTGGTCAGTAACCATGGTTGTATGGATGTGGTTAGTGACCATGGTTGTGTGGATGTGGTCAATGACCATGGTTGTATGGAAGTGGTTAGTGACCATGGCTGTGGGGATGTGGTCAGTAACCATGGCTGTGTGGATGTGGTTAGTGACCATGGCTGTGTGGATGTGGTTAGTGACCATGGCTGTGTGGATGTGGTTAGTAACCATGGCTGTGGATGTGGTTAGTGGCCATGGCTGTGGATGTGGTTAGTAACCATGGCTGTGGATGTGGTTAGTAACCATGGCTGTGTGGATGTGGTTAGTAACCATGGCTGTGTGGATGTGGTTAGTGACCATGGCTGTCGGGATGTGGTTAGTGACCATGGCTGTGGATGTGGTCAGTAACCATGGCTGTGTGGATGTGGTCAGTAACCATGGCTGTGTGGATGTGGTCAGTAACCATGGCTGTGTGGATGTGGTTAGTAACCATGTCTGTGGGGATGTGGATGTGGTCAGTGACCATGGCTGTGGATGTGGTTAGTAACCATGGCTGTGTGGATGTGGTCAGTGACCATGGTTGTGTGGATGTGGTCAGTGACCATGGTTGTGTGGATGTGGTCAGTAACCATGGCTGTGTGGATGTGGTCAGTGACCATGGTTGTGGGGATGTGGTTAGTAACCATGGCTGTGGGGATGTGGTTAGTAACCATGGCTGTGTGGATGTGGTTAGTGACCATGGCTGTGGGGATGTGGTTAGTGACCATGGCTGTGTGGATGTGGTTAGTAACCATGGCTGTGGATGTGGTCAGTAACCATGGCTGTGGGGATGTGGTTAGTGACCATAGCTGTGTAGATGTGGTTAGTGACCATGGCTGTGTGGATGTGGTTAGTGACCATAGCTGTGTAGATGTGGTTAGTGACCATGGCTGTGGAGATGTGGTTAGTGACCATGGCTCTGTGGATGTGGTTAGTAACCATGGCTGTGGATGTGGTCAGTAACCATGGCTGTGGGGATGTGGTCAGTAACCATGGCTGTGGGGATGTGGTTAGTGACCATGGCTGTGTGGATGTGGTTAGTGACCATGGCTGTGTGGATGTGGTTAGTGACCATGGTTGTGTGGATGTGGTTAGTGACCATGGCTGTGTGGATGTGGTTAGTAACCATGGTGTGAGGATGTGGTTAGTGACCATGGCTGTGTGGATGTGGTTAGTAACCATGGCTGTGGATGTGGTCAGTAACCATGGCTGTGTGGATGTGGTTAGTGACCATGGCTGTGGATGTGGTCAGTAACCATGGCTGTGGGGATGTGGTTAGTGACCATGGCTGTGTGGATGTGGTTAGTAACCATGGTGTGAGGATGTGGTTAGTGACCATGGCTGTGTGGATGTGGTTAGTAACCATGGCTGTGGATGTGGTTAGTGACCATGGCTGTGTGGATGTGGTTAGTAACCATGGTGTGTGGATGTGCTTAGTGACCATGGCTGTGAGGATGTGGTTAGTGACCATGGTTGTGTGGATGTGCTTAGCAACAGTCAGTTTTCTGCTTTCCTTGTTTACTTTTTCACACCCTCAACTCAGACCAGAAACAGGGGTGAGTGATGCACTGTGAAGCACTTTTCAAAAACAAATTAAGAAACATGAGATGAGCTCGGCACACATGAATAATGCGCTCACGTTAGCGATGCTGGACAAAACCAACATCGCTGCGCAGCTCGACTACAGCTACTGGTTTGGCATTGCAAAGCAGAATGAAGAGAAAGTCCCACCTGATCACTGTGAGAGATTCGCTTTTTCGTACAGGAAGTGTCATGAGACGAAGGCTTCATCACCAAGTATGAAATACATTTCAGTCAGCGTGTTCAATACTTCTTTCCTGTGTCATTCCACTTTTTTATGGATTGGGTTACAATGTCTTTAGCTGTGTCATTTATTGAGTTAATACCAATGTCTGTTATGTTCCGTCCTCCTCTAGCGACATTGAGTTCAAAACAAAACCAAGGACACTGTTGCTTCTCAACCCCTTCCACGGACCTATGACATTATCACAACTTCTCAAGGACATCCCTGCAGTATGAACTAACGTTGTGTCTGTCATCTATTCAAAGGATCAGAGTATCAACCTAGTCTTAGCATGCGCCAATGTGCCAGATTGATCAAATATTTGCAACTTAAAAACTTAACTGAAAAACTGACTGGAAAGACATTTTATATTCTAAATACATCAATATTGATGTGAAAATACCACCGCTCATCCGTGATCAGACTTAGCTGAGGTGCTGGAACTGAAGAGTGCAAAAGAAACAGCATCCACACTCAAATCTGCTCAAAGCCACACTCAAAGCTTTCGGTCATAGACCTTCTTCAGGCATACAGTATTCTTCATATAATATTATTCTAAATACGTCAAACCATAACATGATTAAATATGAAATATTCTTTCTGTCCAAATAACGACCAGTTCACTCAGGAGGAAACAAATGTCATGACCGGTCTCACCTTTCTTCTTTCAGAAGTTCTGCTTATAAATGTAATTGACTGTTTTCCTAGGGCCAGACAGGTCTCCCCTCTTGTTGTGTCCGCACACCTTTGTTGTTCTCGGTTTCGAGAATTTACATTATTTCACGCACGTCTCTCAGTCTCCCATCTGAGCCCAGGGACTTTTCTGCCTCCAATCGACTGCAACAGATATTTCACTAACAGGCATGACAGAGGCAGTATTACAACCAGGCGCTGCTGTGAATGGAAACTAGCTCGGCACTCCCCCTCCCCTCCCTGCAGAGAATACGACCACGGTGAGACAACCTGATGGAGTTCTGATACAGCTGTCCATCATCCGTACGATACAATCACTCTTCTGTATCTGTCATCAATCACAATTAATACGAGGATAGGAGGTCTGATAACGAGCAGGGAATCTTAGCTTGGGGGCACAGACTGCTAAAGCTTCTCAGTCTGAGGGGTTTCATTTCCACAAAGGTTGGAAAAGATCAACGGATCTGATCTCTAGTCTCTGATAAACGTGTCACACAGTAGAGATGAACTAACCTGACCACCCACCCGCCTATCATTCGTAAGGAATCATGAAACATAATCTAAAAATGTAACTGAGATACTGTTTTATCAGAATTAGTAGGCTATGTATAATTCACATTTACTGTGTAGTTACCATAGCTACTCCAGTTGAGCTGAATTTACAGTAAGTTCTCTCAAAGAGGGTCAACAAGTAACAAATTAATGTCATTACCATTTTTATCTGTTCATAATTGAATTAAAAGTATATCTATGTCACATCAGATATTCCCTGTGATATAGCTCCTGAACAGGTGATAATAAAACATGATATCATATCCAGACCTTTTTCATAGATATCCATACACCAGGTAGAGAGATCTCCTGCAACCTCCACTATGCTTGCTGAGGCTTGTCAGTGATCGCTGAGTCATCGTCACCTTCCCTGAGAAGCCACTTCCTGTTCCAAATACTGACTGGGAAGACAACGTCTGCCATCTCAGTTTAGCACTGGATGTGCCGCTGCCTCTCGAGGAATCATAAAGGAAGCGATGGTTAATTGGGGTGAGTATTTACTATTTACTAAGCCAGTAATAGCATCTTATTGGGTGTTTTTTGAAAGCAGCGTTTCTGCTCTAAATAAAGACAGCACATGGCCTTCACAGCCTGCGAACAGCACATTAAAATGCAATGTGATTACATGTGGGTATAAAGTATGTGACCTAGCAAAGGTGATTATCTGCTATCTGCTGCATAAAGTATAGTCATATTATATTATATTCTTCATAACACGGTTTGTGGTGAATGAGTTTCTGTGAGGGGAAATGGAGAGTGACAAGAAATATGTTAATGCCAATACGCATGAACACGCCAGTGGATATGTGAAGTAAGTAAATAGCAAACAATTCAGCAAAACAGCCGACAACTATGGCTGTCAAAGAGGCATCGGAGGCATTTGTTTGTACTAAGCAGACACGTTTCTGTACACTTCGGAAGACATTCCGCAGCTGCCTTCATCAATTACGACAAGCTAGCCATTTCCTAGTGGCAGCTATCCATGCCCAAACCATAACACCCCCATCCACCATGTTTCACAGATGAGGTGGTATGCTGTACTGTAAAGCTTGGGCTAGATCCTTTTTTTCTCTCCAAACTTTACTCTTTTGCAATCACTCTGGTACATATTCCATCTTATCTGTCCACAATGCCTTTGCCTCGACCTCTGCAGGGAGTTTAGGTAATTTTTAGCAAACGTTGTGTAACCTGACCATCCTTTTTAAGGATAACAAGTGAACATTTCCACCTTGCAGTGAAGCCTCTGCTCTTCGGCTGTTGATGTATTCTGTGGTAGGCAGTTCTGGACACATTCAAGGCTACCTCCTAGAGAGGTTTTTTTTAGGCGGTTTTCCTAAATGGTAAATGGACTGCACTTACTGTATATAGCGCCTTTTTTGCTGCTCCAAAGCTGCTCCAAAGCGCTTTTTCAACGGCCTCTCATTCACCCATTCACACACACATTCACACACCAATGGCGGCAAGCTGCCATGCAAGGCGCCGGCCGGCCCGCTCACTGGGAGCAATTTTAGGGTTCAGTGTCTTGCCCAAGGACACTTCGACATGTGGCCAGCCTTTTCCTAAGTATGGTGAACATTCTTTGGAGGGCCACTGTAGAAATCTTCCTCTGCCTACTGGCCTGTTTGTGATTGCTGAACTCACTGGTGCTTTTTCTTTCTTTTTAATGATGTTCCAACATGTTGGTTTAATCAAGCCTATGCGTTTGGTTTTGGTTCAGTTATTTTCTGATGTTTTTGCCTAATAATGGGTTCCTTGACTTTCATTGACACCTCTTTGGTCCTCATGTTGAAGAGCCCACTCGATATAACAAACAACAGTTTCAGGATCACTAAATACTTAGCATTTGTCAGTGAACTCAGTGAGCTTGTTTTCGATTTGCGATTCACTATCGTCAGCCCTCCTGCTTCGTACTCAGTAAGTGTTGGTGATAGGTACATGTCTTGTTTACATTTCAGGACTGTTCAAAAGCAAGGACTGTGTGATCTTCTAGTTATGTGTTTTTAGCATGTTCATTTTCTATCGACATGTTGTGATCTACTAAACATGCATATGTCATATATGCTACATAGGGATGTTCTTTGATGTTAGCTGCTATAGCTAGTAGCTGGAGCACAGTCTGTTTTGGTTCAGGAGCAATGTTCTCTGCTATTTGTTTTGAGGTTCAAATAAGCATTATTTTCCTTAAACTATTTCCAATGTATGACACACCATTTGAAAGCTTACAATCTGCACTTCCATGACCTGTAATAAACTGGAGAAATGACCTCCTTCACTTGGAGAATAAAACACCAGCTTTCCTGTCAGAAATTCATGCTGTGAATATCTGAAAAGTGGCGTTTGTATATAAGCGGCTTTCCAGTGTGCTTGGCGAGGGATACTCTCTGACATCAAAGCAGCTCTCTCTCTCTCTGACGGTCGTAATAACACAACCGTCTCCTTCTCGGCTCTGTCAGAAACAGCAACGTTCCACTAGAATTCCTTCCGAACCAAAATGCATTTTTGATCGTCATTCATATAGAAAGAGCCCTCAAAACATAATCAATTCTGGAACACACACACACACAACACACACACACACACACACACACACACACAACACACACAACACACACACACACACACACACACACACACACACACACACACACACAATCAACCCCCTGCACACAGACATACGCACACTCTGCAAAAGGCATCTGCCTTCTGCATCTGCAGTGGTGCAGTTGGTGAAATTGGGAGGCCCGAGTCAAAAAGTGAAACTCATTTTCCTTTAATTACATGCCGTGCCATTCCCCTGCAACAGAACAACAGCTATTTCCTCTCCCCCATGGCCAGCCTGCGAGGCTCCAAATTGAAGATGATTCCTCCACTCACGGTCTAGATTCCTCCTGCAGTCAAATGCCTGCTGCCCCGGTAATAGCTTATGATTGTGCAATAACAATGTCAGAGAAAATAGAGGACCCCGAGGGCCTTAAATACACCTATAAGAGCTGTGTTATTTATCATTGTGTGTGTGAGCTCTGTGGTAAATGTGGCAGCCAGGCAATCTGATATTAATCTACCCGTGACAATGTTATGCTGACCTATGGTCTGGTAAACTGGAGACACCGAAAAAACAGTTTTTTTAACCATGTATATAGCGCTTTTCCGAGGCTCAAAGACGCTGGAACACTCGCATATCAACAAAACATATTTAATCACGCTAACAAAATGCTTATGTTTATTTACTAATCTCTTATAGAGCTTCCTATACAAAATTGCTATGCCTGTACGCAGTCTTTAAGCCATTTTGTCACAATTTAGGAAGTATGATTGAGGTCATTGTCCGTTTGCGACCAAGCGTTAACTTCCTGGCTGATATCTTGAGATGTTGCTTCGATAAATCCACATAATCTTCCTCCCTCATGATGCCATTTATTTTGTGAAGTGCACCAGTCCCTCCTGCAGCAAAACACCCCCCCCCCATCCCCCCCACAACATGGTTCTGCTACCCCCGGAGGTGCTTCACGGTTGGGATGGTGTTCCTCGGCTTGTAAGCCTCTCCCTTTTCCCTCCAAACATAACAATGGTCATTATGGCCAAACAGTCCAATGTTTGTTTCATCAGACCAGAGAACATTTCTCTTAAAAGTAAGAACCTTGTCCTCATGTGCAGTTACAAACCGTAGTCTGGCTTTTAAATGGCGGTTTTGGAGGTTATGTCGATACAGGACTCGTTTTACTGTGGATGTGCTGTAGATACCTTTGTACCTTTTCTTCCTCCACCATCTCCACAAGGTCCTTCGCTGTTGCTCTGGGATTGATTTGCACTGTACATTCATTTACCACGGCAAACTATTCGGTAGCGGGGTTGATGTCACTAAAATAGCTGCAACTGCTCCCGAAACAGAGGACAAAGCACAAAGTTACAGTTGGCTATTTCCTGATGATTAACTACAGGCCGGATCCTTTTATTTTGCTTTCTGAAAACCTGAATTGTATAGTTTTGTACTAGTATAGAGAGAAGTCCTATCTGTGGACCTCATCTGCGCCTGTGGGTTTCTTTACCTTGAGACGACGCTTAGTAATGTTTCACTAACTCCTCCTCTCAAGCCTTTTACAACTAGATGAGCATAACAATAATAACAGACGAAATCGACACTCTTGGTGTGGAACTGTGTGTCTTCCTATCTAAAGACCAGGTGAAGAAGAAGAGAGATATCAACCATCCAAAACAATGTTTCCAAAACCTTGACAGATTCATGAACTGATTTTTTAAAGGAAAAAAAAACAAAACACAGACATTCTCTAGAGAGAGGGAGAGAGAAAAATAAACCCAGTAGCCATTGCAGCAGGCGGTTTGAAAGGCTGTGGTTTCTCCTAGACGCATAATACCCTTATTCCGAACCTGCCACTCACCTCTGCCCACTTCCCTGAGAACCCTCTCCTGTGGTCAATCAAAGATCCACTCAACCCTGGAGTATAAGTTAATACCAGCCCTGTGTTTCCGCTGCGGTGCGGTAGAGGATGAGACTGACAGGGGGTTGTTTCCCTAGCCTTCAGAGAGGCGCTGTACATCGTAGAGCATTCTCTCTCTCTCGTCGCTGAGTGGCCATCAACGCTTCCTGTCTCTGTGTAAACTGTCAGCGTCTACGGTACAGGAGCGGTACAGGGCCCCCGATGGATGTGCACAACATTTGCATACCGAGATTGATGACGGAGAGAGAGCACAGACGAATGAGAGGTGTGTGTGTGTGTGTGCGTGTGTGTGTGTGTGCGTGTGCGTGTGTGTGTGTGTGTGTGTGTGTGCATGTGTTTGTGTGTGTGTGTGTGCGTGTGTCTGTGTGTGTCTGTCTGTCTGTCTGTGCGTCTGTGTCTGTGTGCGTGTGTGTCTGTCTGTGTGTGTGTGGGGCTGTGTGTGTCAGTGTGTGTGTGTGTGTCTGTCTCTGTGTGCGTGCGTGTGTGTGTGTGTGCCTATATGTGTGTGTGTGTGTGTGTGTGTGTGTGTGTGTCTGTCTGTGTCTGTGTCTGTGTCTGTGTCTGTGAGTGCGTGTGCGTGTGTGTGTGTGTCACTGGAGGCTCTACAACTGCAGATGAAATGACAGAACTCGTTACAATTGAATCTGTTGAAGTGGATTTGTTAAGTGATGGAACGTTCCCCTGGACTAATTATGCTGCAGACATGTTCTGGTGGAGCCGTGATGGCATTCAGCTGGACAACAACATAATAGACGTGTTTATGCCTCAACAACAGGCTACATGCATCACACAGACACTCACACACAGACACAGACACACAGACACAGACACAGACATAGACACACACATACACAGACACTCACACACAGACACACTCACACACACAGACATAGACACACAGACAGACACACAGACAGACAGACAGACACAGACACACACACACAGACATAGACACACAGACAGACACACACACACACACACACACACACACACACACACAACCACCAGAGTAATGTGGCGAACGTTATCGCCTGTTTATGCCACCCCCTCTTTTACAATAGTAAGCTGCTACTTACACACAACGACCACTAGTTGGCCACTTGTAAATTAGCCTGCCTCCTACACAGAAAAACTGCAACATAGCTTTATACTAGCTTATCCTGATGTGATTTTGAAAATGTAAGAATACTGGGTGGTAAAACGCACATAACGTGGGAGTTAAGCGTGAGATATTGTTGGTAAGGGTCCATTATACGGTACCAGTCAAAGGTTTGGACACATTTCCCCATTCAATTGACTGGTAACTGTACATTCTAACATTATATAATGTTAATTGATGTCTTATCTCATTAGACAACAGAGTCGTCAGTTTAAAGAGGAGATGTGTAACCGGTAGCCGACATACATTGTCTGACTTTTAATTGAATAATATGTAGCCATTGATTGTTGGATGTGAGTGGGTGAGAGTGGTTCAATTTCTCCAACCCCATCTCTCGGCTGTTTATTATAAACCAACGCTTTAGTGTTGTCTGAATCGCACATTGCACCTATTCCATTATGAAGTGTAATAATGTGCTCTATGAAATAGAATATTTCTAGCTCGGGAAATCGTTGTTTCCCGGTCATAAAACAACTCCCACTTTAAGTTAATTAAATCAAACCTCAAACGATTCTGAAACGCATTACTCATATACGCATATTAGGCCTGCATTAAGGTGATTTAGCGACATAGCAACCCCTTATGTTCTTTGAGATACCGGTGTTTATGTGCGCATGAGAAGAAGGAGCGGCGCTTAATTATTATACACCCTAACACTTGTAAGCAACGGAGTAGGCCTAACCAGCCATAGAGTGGACCTAACCAACCAACAAACAAACAATGACTCAGCTCCACAGCAACTTTTCATGCTTGGGAACTGTGCTTGTCTTTGAACTCCTTGCTATGAAATGAACTGACTGACATAGCGCCTTTTATCCAATGCGCTTTACAACGGCCTCTCATTCACCCATTCACAGTTCACACACACATTCACACACCAATGGCGGCAAGCTACCATGCAAGGCGCCGGCGCAATTTTGGGTTCAGTGTCTTGCCCAAGGTCACTTCGACATGTGGCCTGCCGGGGCTCGAACCGCAGATCTGCCAACCTTGCGATCATTAGACGGCGACTCTACCTCCTGCGGCACAGCCGCCCCGCTATGATAAAACACCGCCACACACAAACATCCCTGTCCACATTCTTGCTGATCCATCTTGTTTGGGTGTGGTCTCTAGATATATTCTGTGGATTGTTAAAATAAAAAAATAAACTGATCACAGAGGAGTAACTGTTAACTCACGATTTGTTGATACAGATTGCAAAATTAACACACAGCATACTGACCATACTGAACAGTGTTAAGTTGAATCATACCAGTATGTTTAATGACCGCTTAAGTCTTATTCCCATTCAATGGTTAATCATCATGTATGTTGAATGATAACTGGCATCGTTTTTAATCCAACTCAATGTCAGAGCTGCAGCAGTGGCAGCAGCAGATCCAGAATGAAATAATGTCTTTGTGAAAATGTGATCTCCCCATAATGTGACATGCCAAACACACACACCACCTGTGGCAAATTGAGCAATTGCAAGTGCTCAATAGCTTTAGCCACCTCATCACAATCTATACACTAGATGCGTATTGCAGCAATAAAATACACGTTGACAATGCTCTTTAACCAACTGGCAGCACAATAATGTACACATAATGTGTTCTCCCAGCCTAAGTTTGCGAACTAGGCCTATACATCAGCAGTGTTTATATGCTGCTGGCGTACTAACGTTCGTGGCTGTGAGCCAAACTCATCTGAGGTGATGTAGTTGGCAGCCATGCTACTAATGTGAGCTAACACAGCTAGCCTTTCAGAATGGCTAAAACAAATGTTGGTAGCTAGGAATGCTTTTAATGGAAGAATGTCTAGGGGCAAATACGGGGCGGCTGTGGCTCAGGAGGTAGAGTCGGCGTCTAATGATCACAGATCGGCGGTTCAGACCCCGGCTGGCCACGTGTCGAGGTGTTCTTGGGCAAGACACTGAACCCCAAATTGCTCCCAGTGAGCGGGCCGGCGCCTTGCATGGTAGCTTGCTGCCATTGGTGTGTCAATGTGTGTGTGAATGGGTGAATGAGAGGCCGTTGTAAAGTGCTTTGGAATGAGACGCTATTTAAGTGCAGTCCATTTACCATTAAGAATGGCTAAAACAACGTTGGTAGCTAAGAAGGCTTTTAGTGGAAGAATGACTAGGGGCAAACACACGTCATCATTTGTGTCAAAATGTTGCTTGCCGAGTCTATATATGAACATATGGGAGATCCGAAGGACAAGAAACCTCTTGGCAATGGAGGTGAAATTAAATACATTTCTGCTCAGAATTGTTTCCATCCTGGTTCATTAGACCAGCGGTTCTTAAACTAGGAGGCGCCACCTGTTGGGGGGGTTGCCCAAAAAATGGGAGAGGTCGCGAGATGATTTCCTGCCCTTTAGTTCTTTTTAAAATGTTCATTTATAATTGTTTTATTTATTCAGTAGCCTAGATGCACAATTGAGAGTGTGTCCATACTGTTCCTCTGAGAGAAAGAAATGGACCAGATGCTCTGTTTACACAAACTCAAATCTTTCCCGCTTATTAAAGAAAAAGAAGAAAATAATACGCTGAATGCTTGAGTTGCTAGCCAGCTGAAACGAAGAGATGAACCGGTGGCTCCGGAAAAAGCCAGTGAAAAGTTCACAAGAGGCTCTACTGTTCTAGTCAAAAATGAAATGGACCACCTCCAATGAAGGCTTTGCGATGATGTTCTGGCAAATGCAAGTTTAAAACCATTACATGTTACATTTACATTTGTGGCATTTAGCAGACGCCTTATTCCAAAGCAACTTACAATCGATACATTTGACTAAGCAAGTGAATCATCAATCCACCAGTCGTAGCAGGAAGAGTAATCTCGCTCAGGCCAGGGCCATTGGCAGTCGTCGTGATAGAAGAAGAAATGTTGTCCTGTTTTTGACACAGGAGAAACAGTACAAGGGGGGAAGTAGAACTCTTAGGAGACACAATATAGGGGGAAGCAGGTGTCTCAGGAGGCACAGTGCTGGGGGGTAGTAGATGTTTCACGAGGAGTAGTTAAGATGTAGCCTGAAGAGATGGGTCTCTAGTCTCCAGTCAAAATGAAGAGGTATCTTGAAACCAGACATCTCGATCAAGTTCATGAACTTTCAAAGAAAGGAAACTGAACTGCTTGCACAAAAGATACAACCAAAGCCCTAGCAGCTACATATAAAGTGGCACACCTGATTGCAAAAGCACAAAAGCCACACGCAACCCTCATGGGTCACCCTCAGGTGAAACCCTCATCCTTCCCGCTAATTGTGATGACAAGCGCAATGCACGGTGTGAAGATCAAGCAAAATCTCCGTCTCGAATGACACCATCTGCACAACGCATTGATGACATTGCTAGCGACATCAAATGAAATCAAAAATTAGATCTTCTTTACAATTAGACAAGTCGACTGATGACAATGTTGAGTGAACGTTGCACATGTGATGGTGTTTATCCTCTACAGTCACAAAGGGAGACTCCATGAGGATATGCTGTTGTACTCTGTGCTGGAGGGAAGGTGTACATGTGATGACATCTTCAACAAGTTGAGACAAGAACTATTTTGCTTCCATAACATGTCTTCTTTCACACTAGTGGAAGGAAGACGTCCAAAATACACATTCAGGTGTTTATTTTACTATACTTTGTCTATGTGCGTCTGTGTATTTCTCCTAAATTCACCAAATCGTGAGCTTAGAATTATAAGGTTCTATCTCCGTTTAGGGTAGTTCAGAGATATTGAGCGTCAAAGTTTTTACATTCCATTATGTTTTGTGAGATGGAACCTTTGTATTTTATTAATTACTAACCCAAAAAATTCTACATTTTAAAAATAACACCACACAGGCATTAATAAACACCTAATGGATCAGATTATGTAAAAAACTAAATTTTGACCATAAATGGAGATGGGACCTTGTAATTCTAATGTCACGAAATGTAGAGGCCATTTTCTCAAAAATAGTTTTCTTTCATGCTCTGAGCCAGAAATCTCCACTTCAGTAGCACTTACATGCACCAAACATTCCGGTTGTATTCCTATCTACATTCTGAAGGCTTTCATAGAGGGGTTTGGTCAAATTCCATTCATAGCCTGATTTATGTAACTTTTTAAAATGTTATTCCTAAAAACATGGAGAAAGTTGACTTTTCATCGCTGTATGACAGTATTTTCTGATTTATGGAGTGACAATAAGAGATATCCAAAATCCCCAGTGTAAAAACCTTTGAGTCTAATATGTCAACAAGATGAACAGATTTCTGTTCTTGAATGTTATGCAAATGAACTGCATATTTAATTAGACAATCCCTCATTTGCATAACAAAACATAACAGTTCCGAAAAATAAAAAAATAAAATAATAATGTCTTAATGTAAGTGATGAACTGGGGAGGTTTCATGGTGATATCCATTACTTACACGTACCCTAGTCGCCTGTGGTGTCGTGCTTTAACAGATGGAGGCGGAAGGGCTGTGGGGAGCGTATTATGCAGACAGCACTGGAGCAACGCAGGGACAAAACAAAGGACTGAAAGCAAAAGTTCTACGTGTCGCGCCACACGTCAAACTTACCCGCTGTATCATCCACAGAGAGGCCCTGGCTGCCAAGACACTAGAGCCCAAGCTCAACCACTTTCTCCAAACAGCAACCAAAACAGTGAATTATATTAAATCACGCCCACTAAATACCACTCTTCTCACTTCTAATGTTTCTAATGTGCAACCCTGTCTGTCTATGCCTGTTTGTGTTATATGGACTGCACTTATATAGCGCCTTTTTCCGAAGAGCTTTACAACGGCCTCTCATTCACACATTCACACACCAATGGCGGCAAGCTACCATGCAAGGCGCCGGCCGGCCCACTCACTGGGAGCAATTTGGGGTTGAGTGTCTTGCCCAAGGACACTTCGACATGTAGCCAGCCGGGGCTCAAACCGCCGATCTGCCAACCTGGCGATCATTAGACGGCGGCTCTACCTCCTGAGACACAGCCGCCCCATGCTGGTTGCCTTCTTGCGTTTCTTGTGTTGATTTTTCTGTGTGGTGAGCTGAAGACAATTTTCCACCTTGGTGTACAATACAGTTATATTCAATTAAATTCTCTGTCAAGAAATGTCTGAGTCTGAAGACCATTCTGAGGTAAGGGTGGCTTTCAAAGGAGCAAAGTCCTTGTAGACACGCTTGTATGAGACGCAGGATCTTCCTCTCAGACATACTATTTCTCCTCTCTCACACACCACCTCACTGACCCGGAATGAACGGCTTCAAAAGTCTCGCATACCCGGCAGGCATATTTGACAAGCTAATCACACCGGACTCGCCGCTACAAGGCCCCCTATGCAACATCCTGACCCTCTCAGACGAAGTGGATGTTTTCACAAAATAGTTGACGCGCTGGTCAGCTCGTGTGGAGATGTGTGAGGATCGCAAGGTTGGCAGATCGGCGGTTCGAGCCCCGACTGGTCACATGTCGAAGTGTCCTTGGGCAAGACACTGAACCCTCAAAGGGGCCGGCGCCTTGCATGGTAGCTTGCCGCCATTGGTGAGTGAATGTGTCTGTGAATGGGTGAATGAGAGGCCGTTGTAAAGCGCTTTGGAATAAGGCGCTATATAAGTCAGTCTGTTTACCATTTACCGTCTGAGCTTGAAGATGCGCTACTCAAGCTTTCCAGTGACCAGAGACTACACACTTTGTTCGCTGCAAGAACACTAGATGAGTTCTGGCTCGATTACACAAGAATACCCAGGATTGTCACAGCCGGCCATGGACGTTGATGCGCCTTTTGGGTCGACGTACCTATGCAAGAAGACATTTGTGACACATCTGATCAATCGGTCCTCATGTCGGGATCCGATGTAATGATCTGACTTTTCTTTAGAAAGATGTGAATACATTTCCGCGTTGTTGAGAATCAATGACACTCGCTAGTCAACTAACACAGCTTGTTTTGTGAGCCTGCTAACAATGTAAAGTAGTGTTATAGTTTTGAACATTTTGATTGGTTGCCGACATGCGGACCAAATGATCAGACTGTGTCATATTTTCTTCACTGGTGTACATCAAAAACTAAAACAGATGTGGCTCAGCAGAGTGGAGGAGATCTCAGAGTCGCTGTGCCCAGCATCAGGACAAGGTGAAGAACTCAACTGTTGTGTTCCAGTAAGCAAGCCCACCAATCGCATTAATGTAAGTTAAAGAAAATCAGCCCGTATAAAAGTAATAATAACTATTGTGAGACTATACAAGCTGAATTTATATCAATTTATTCAAAGCAATTTCAGTGTACTGAGATACACTTAGTTTTTGCTTAGAAATTGTTTCAGTGAATGAAGGAATCGGTTTTTACAAATGAGGTTGGTTTTCCAATTTCACTGCATTTATTACTATTACTTTGTGTGTGTGTGTGTGTGTGTGTGTGTGTGTGTGTGTGTGTGTGTGTTTGTGTGTGTGTGTGGTGTGTGTGTGTGTGTGTGGGTGTGTGGGGGTGGGTGTGTGGATGTGGATGTGTGTGTGTGTGTGTGTGTGTGTGTGTGTGTGTGTGTGTGTGTGTGTGTGTGTGTGTGTGAGTGTGTGTGTGTGTGTGTGTGTGTGTGTGTGTTCCTCTCCTCCCCTTTCCCCTTCCTTCCCTACACAGACTTTGAGAGATCGGCTGCTCTGATGTGCCTGTGGCCCATTTAAGATCTGGATGGCTGACACATACATAGACACATACATTTATATATTTTTATACGTGTTACATCTTAGCATCTGCTTTCCATGTTATGCAGTGGTTAACACTTGAGGGAGTTTAGTCATGACAGTACGCTGTCAAATCAGTGGGTTGGGAAAGAAGGGGGTAGCGAGACTTGACCGATGCTTTTCTGTCGCTAGACAAAATGTTTAAGAACCGCTGCGTAAGACCAGCTCACAATATAGACTATTGACTATCTGTGCAGTATAGTACAGTGGATTGTGTACATAGCCTTTATTTATGTAAACCAGCTCCTTACCTTCTTGTGATTTTATGCTTTTTCTAAAATTAAAAAAAAAAAAAATCCCTTTCCTAACACCAGGGGAGCCACCCCTCCTAAATGTCGTTGTTTGGTACCTGTACTGTAGCAATGACAAATAAAGTCCATTCTCATTCTCATTCTCATTCTCATTCTCATTCTCAATATCTGTGTAGAATGGCTGGGAAATATCTAAACTAAATGATTGATTGTCTGGGCAGTAATATGTGAGAGGGTCTGGTGAAAAAGTACCTAAGTAGGGCAACGTCATTCTTAAGTTTTTTCCAGATTAGGAAAAGGCAGATTGTAAGCATTTCAAATAATGTATCATGCATTGAAATCGGAAAATAGTTGAAAAATATGTGCTTATTTGAATGTTGGTACACTTCCGTACCAACCCCTCTCCAAATACTCACGTTGCTGCCTAGGGAGCATGGTAATTGCATGTTTAGCACTTCACAACATGCCGAGAGAACATCAACATGCTAGAAACACATAACTACACATAACTAGATGATCACACAGTCCTTGCTTTTGATCCTAAAACGTACGTTTGTTTACAAGCCATGTATCACTAACCCAATAGCCTACAGCAGATGAGACAGTGAATCCAATTCAGAAATGTCTCATCTGCCGTATTTAGTGATACTAAAATATCGAGTTGTTATATCGAGTGGGCTCTTCAACACTTCAACTTCCGTAATATGCATAAAAACAGAAAACACAATAAAACACATTTTACAAAAAGCTTTCTGGTCATTTGTGCAACTTGTTAATTGCCGACATCAATCACCTTTTCACCGGACCGTGTCACACACACACACACACACACACACACACACACACACACACACACACACACACACACACACACGCACACACGCACACGCACACGCACACGCACACACACACACACGCACACACGCAGTACTGCATTCAGAACTGCAGTTCTGAAGGAGTCCAGCCCAGTGACTGAACGGAGGACATAAAACCCTAGTCTCTGGATCTCCTAAAATAAGTATCGATCGTCAGAGATGTCTTCACAGGCTCTGAATAAGGCATCGCCGCCCGGGGCGAAACACATTTGCATTGGCCGACGGGACTTTTTGTTTTGTCTAGACTCGACCACTCATCTGATAACTCTTGAACCTAATTGGACCCGCCATTACTGTAGCACCAAATTATATATTGTTGGGGTCGAAAAAGCCATTAACTACTACTACTAGTCTTAAAGTATTCATATCAAGAAGGTCTCTTGATGAGCTACAGATAAGCAGCTCCTATTTTGTAAATAATTCATCATAATGGACACAGAATTGATGGGGGTTTGTGTAGTAGAGAGACATGGTGAGAAAGCCCTCCCTCTGTGCGAAGAAGCGGGGCCCTGCCAATCGATAGGATGAACTTTAACACAGCCCACCAGATCTTTTATTTACAAAGTAAGAGCTCCTTAGGAAGGACTTCTCAGACTAACGATGGCGCGAGGTGCCAAGGACCGAGACCCCTCCTCCCATCGATATCCTCCTCTTTTAAGTCCTTGGATCTATTTTCACTTTTATGCTTTATAAGTTCGCTAGATAAAGTTAATGTGCATTTAATGCTGTACGTTTGCCAAACCTTTGTAGCCAATTTGGCTGTCGATCGTGTCCACTCCTTTGGCAACACGACAAGTTTCTCCCAACTCGAACCTGACCATATTTAGTGCGGTACTACACGCATAACGTGTTGTAGTTATGTCGTAGTCATCAATCCAGTTATCATAGGGGGATAGCAACAAAAAAACATCTACATTTCATTCAAATTGCTACGGATATGCACATAAGAGCAAAAACAACTGCAATGTACAGTCGAGGCAGAATGCATGTGCTGTGTCTCTCTCTCAAAGCACATGAGACAGTGTGCCAGTAGCCCTCATCTGTCTGCTTATGCCAACAGTGACTTGTGTGTGTTTTTTTTTTTTTACTGAGGGGCGTCTTGGCAAATGTGACTGTCACTGAGTTATCTGAGTTCCAACATCCCTCTCGTAATTTAGACTAACACAAATGTGTTGAAGTGCTCTTTGTTGACAGTGACAGAGATTGAGGAGTTCTGTTTCCACGGCTACCGAGAGAGAGAGAGAGAGAGAGAGAGAGAGAGAGAGAGAGAGAGAGAGAGAGAGAGAGAGAGAGAGAGAGAGAGAGAGAGAGAGAGAGAGAGAGAGAGAGAGAGAGAGAGAGAGAGAGAGAGAGAGAGAGAGAGAGGGGTGGCAGCTGCTGATGTCTGTCAAAATAGGAAAATGTCAATTTCTACAACAGCATGTTTGGATACTGGATTCTGATTGGCTAGCAACGGTGGTAAATATCTCAACAACCCCACTGTTCAGACCGCATTTCCAGTATCAATGCGCCTCCCGATCAATCTGATTAAGAACACCTGTGCTGACCTACAATGCAACGGTTGATCTTGTTTATGGGACTATATTCTGTGGCGGAAGGATATGCATTCTGAAACGAATAATGAACAACCCTGTACCAGTGGTAAATAAGTCCACAACCCCCTTTCCCTGATGGTAAATTGCTTCCATCCTCAACATGCAGCACTAAATACACATGGCTGTTTGAAAAAGAATTATCTAGAACAATTCTTACAAGCCCTCCATTTTAAGAGACCTTGAGGTCCTTTATAACATCTCTCTCAGTGTGGTTCTAAGTGGGCTGTATTGTGCTCTCAAACAATCAGGAACTATTTCCGCCTGAACCTCATATCAATGAGTATGAAATAATTATGTTAGCAGAATTCAACCACCCCCTTTCAATAGGTTCTTGACAAAAGAAATGTGCATACAATGATCTGAGTCTCCGCTTCATTTGGTATAACAGAGGCTCAAAAGGTCCAGTAGGCTATGTGACATTCAAGCTTTCTAAAAGCTTCATAGTGGTGGTATGACTGATATGTTTCCAATCAGGGAATAAGAACCCTTGAAATACATATTTACTAACACTGATTTGGTCCAGAAAACACACTCTCTAAAATGGACTGTAGTGTCCTACATACCAACTAGTTGTTACTGCCAGGGGTGTTCTAGTGGAGTGGTCGATTTCCGACAAACATACGCTACCCTACTCCCCTAACACTAGAACAGCCGTGCCTTTTTACCTACTATAAGAGCCGCCTCGCCCCTCTTTACAATGGAAAGCTGCTATTTACACACAACAGTCACTAGTTGGCCGCTTGTAAATTAGCCTGCTTCCTACACAGAAAAACAGCAAAATAGCTTCATACGAGCTTATCTTGATGTGATTTTGAAAATGTAAAGGATACTGGGTGGTAGAACGCACATATCTAGGAAAAGTCATGAAAGGAGGGTCCTGAAATTCGATCGAGTGCAAAGATATAAAACATTTTTTACTCTCCATGGCTGTTCTAGTGTTAAAGAGCACAGCACACCGTTTAAGCATCCCAACCCCATGTAGTTCGACACTCTCACCTGTCATTATTTAAGTTATAGTTTAAGTATTGTCATCTGCTCGACAATTTCTGTCAAAACGGAAAAAATATGTCCTTCCGTTCGTGACAATGTCCTTATGACCCACTTCACGCACGCCAGGCTTCAAATTGCAAACGGTTCTGAGAGGCCTTTCCCCCTCGAGGCTTCCTCATAAATTAGTGCCACCCGGAGATGATAACTTAATTCGAGCGTCACCCGCGAGGTGTGCCGCTAAACGGAACCATACCGTAAAGGTTTCAGACTCTACAGTCGAGCATCAATCACTACTATGATCGGAGTTCATATTATCACAAACCGTGGCACATACTGTTTATAATACCTAAACGGGTCAGTGAAGTAATATAGTCTGAATATTGTTACAAGCATGATGTATGATACCAGTTTTTTTTTTTGTTGTTGTTGTTGTTAAAGTTTGACCTCCCTGCAGGGTGCTCAAACAGGCCCAACCCCTTAACATATTTAAATCTAAGCAAAAAAAAAATACGTCATGTTTTGCAGCAGTTATGATTAAACACAAACACTTCTATTTCTATCAATGTATTTTATCCAGTAACTATTGTCTTATTAAATGTTTTATCTATTTTCTTCTTATATTTGCTTTTATTCATTGGCATTTTTATTTTCTTACTATGCTCCTCTTGTTGTATTTTAAAATAATGTATGTAAAGCACTTTGAATTGCCCCTGTTGTATGAAATACTGCTATACTAATAAACTTGCCTTGCCTTACTGATAGAGGCAAAGCAGGGTTGGACCTTATTAAGACTTGAAAGACATCGTCTTATCTCATGAAATCAGATTATTAATTACCTCCGCACTGATGCGTCTCCGGGGGATTTCCCCTTCTGCCAACACCTCTGGCCAGAGATTGGGGACTTTCTCTGAGTCTGTCTGCCAAAGCTGTCCTGAGGTGGAGGAGGTTAAACCAAGGTTCCCCTGAGACGAGTCAGGGTCATGTCCCCCGAGAACTGGCTAAATCCCCCAACCTGGCAACTCACACTGACTTCCTCTCTGTCAGCCTCGGCTTAGAAAAAAACGAGCATCATAAATAACTAACACTGATACGTGTTAAAACAGGATTTGAACCCACGAGACATGTTAACAGCCAGGCATTAGCTTCAGAAGCTATTCAGGTTGTAGGCAAGGTCACATGAGCACGGTTCTCCGAACCCTCTCTGTTACGCCACAAACACATTTCCCAAAAATCCCTTGAAACAATGTGGAAAATTCATGGTCACACATCCATGATAAAAACATGGACGATAAAATGGTAAATGGACTGCACTTATATAGCGCCTTTTTTGCTGCTCCAAAGCGCTTTACAACGGCCTCTCATTCACCCATTCACACACACATTCACACACCAATGGCGGCAAGCTGCCATGCAAGGCCCTGGCCGGCCCGCTCACTGGGAGCAATTTTGGGGTTCAGTGTCTTGCCCAAGGACACTTCGACATGTGGCCAGCCAGGGCTCGAACTGCTGATCTGTCAACCTTGTGATCAGTAGACGGCGACTCTACCTCCTGCGCCACAGCCGCCCCATACATAAAGCTATGGTGAAAGATATGACAAAGTGTAGCCTATGGTATTCCATTTACTAATACAAGCCTAGTTTTAGTGCAGAAGAAAACGTCGCACAGCATCCAGAAAGAGAAATGTCAGTTGCCTCTTGGCACATTTTATGTTGATTCTTCAGCAGCCCAAAAAGACAGCATTATTCGAAGGCAATCAATCAAATGTTCGTTTCTGTGAATCACACAGTAACACACAGGCTTTCAGAAACATTTGAATAGAAGCACAAATATGAGAATGATTCTAATTAATCTTGTAACAGTTCCCCTGCCTGCCTGCCTGCACTGTTGCGTGCAGCTGCACATGAGAGGACACGTGATGTCAACAACAAAAACGTACAAGAGTAGATAAGGATGTTTTAAATAAGTTGGTCCCTGTTGAGATAACTTGATACAACATACATTCTTCATCTCCCTGTGTACTTCATGATCTGAGCTTCTAGCTAATAAACTCAGTTTGGCCACATGTAATGTGTTCTATTTCCAGTCGTATGTTGCTGCGACTAATTAGCATATGATGAGAATTCCAATCAAAAGTGTTATGGGATTTTAATAGATTTCACAACAACAACATGTTTTCTATCCATCTCCCTTTGTTTTTCATAATGTAATATACTTTTCATGTTTTAAATGATACAGTAGACTTGTATTATTTGTATTAAGGTAGGGTTTTAAGTTTCAACAGTCATCACGGTAAGGGGCACACACAACTGAAAATTGAGCAAGTCACAAATAAGACATTCTATAATCCATGCAAGGAGGCAACCTATGTAGCACACGGATGAAGCAAAACTCTGCAACCACAGACCATTCTCTCTCATTTTAATTGTGTTGATTATTTTGTTACAAGGAGGGAACACAAGTCAATTAGGGTTAACCCTAACCCTGTTATTTCTACCACAGAAGGTCTTTTCAAACAGCTCTTTCCTCAACCTTTTGGTAGCTTCCGGCAGTACGTCACATGTCTTCAGAACGCAGCGTCGAGGCAGCTCACCATTGTCATGACAACATGCATATGTTAAACACTGACCTTCTGTAACACATTTAAGACTAACCTCAAGACCCACATAAGGTCGTAGCCTACCCATATGGTTTTATTTATGTTATGTATTTTGTTAAAGTCTTTTGGATTTTATGTGATGTAGCCTATAGTGTATTGAGACCTTGGTGAAAAGGCACATTAAAACTAAGTAAACTTGAAACTTACAAAGCTTTCAAAACATACCTTTCTGCCAACTGACTGTTTTCAAATAATATTCACTCAAAATCCTTGAAAATTAAGCTCCAAGCTTCTGTCACTTTTCAGCCTAAATCAAATACAAGGACTGCAATGCTGAAAGAAGCAAGCCTGATAATGAATCAAACAAGAAATACACGTTCTGGTAACTTTCCAGTCATACTTTTGAATAATTGCTACAAGGTGGATGCGCTACATCATTGTGGGCGAGAGACAAGCGCCAACAATCTGTCAGTGTCTCCATATTCTGCCTCCAATATTCTTGGACGACTCCGCCAGGTGGGACTGACAGGCGCACGATCACCTCACAAGCTGCCTGCGCCTCAGAGCTGTAGATGCGGTCATAGGTGTGGAACCCAAAACCGGCTGATAAGAGCCGTTTCCAAGACGCCGTGACTGCATCGGAGAGGCGTTCGGAGAGAGGAGAGCTTCGGCATGCGGAGGGGAGGTGGTCACACCTCAGGGTTACTCCACCTAGGCTTGTCCTCTTGGCAGAGCCCCAGGGAGTCAGTCTTGAGTCCCAGAGGAAGCCCTGCATGTGGACTGCTTCCAAGAAGGAAACCCCCCGTTCAACCCCCCAAGCTGCTACTGTAGCAGGTTGGGCAGAAGGGAACGAGGAGTCCAGATCGTCTCCAGAACACGGTGTCTCACAGGAGATGCAGCCTGATAAATCGCTAGCTAGCTCTTTTTGCTGTCATTCTTCATTCCTCAAGTCCTCGTGAGCCCCTAGCCAGCGATGGAGGGTGAGTCGAGGGTGCCGTCTCTCCAGAGGAGAGCTGTGGTGCCTCGCGCTCTTTGAGGAATGCAAATGGTCGCCTTCCATGTACCTGAGCCTCTGTCCGAGAACTTCAGTAACCAGCGGAGCCCATAGTTCGCAGAATAAGGCATCAAAGAGTGGTGGCCTAGGGAGGTCCAGGGGTCTAGCACCACGGTCTACAGTGCACAGATATGCCCATGTCGGAATGGGTTCGAATCCGGCCCATGCCGTGCTGACATGACCTCTCTCTCCCTTCTTCTCCTTACTTTCCTGTCTGTCTTCACTATATCTGTCCAATAAAATGAAAACTACGTTTAAAGAAAAGAGTGGTGGTGCAGTCCGTACTTGGATTAACCCAAGATACGGTGGAATCACAGACTTTGTGAGAGTATTGCTTCCTACAAGGCAGGACCACATCTGTTCGGGCAGAGCTCCTCGGAGCCCAACCTCCTAGGGGGGACGGGGTCTCTTGGATCTGGTCGACACTGGAGCCATGTTTTCTGTGGGAGAAAACAGAGACACAGTGGTTACTAAGGAGGAAGTTGCCACTCACTCACTACAGGTGGTAGTCGGGGGCAACAACCGAAAAAGTTAAACTAAAAATCTCACACCAAAATAACACAGCAATGAAGCTTCAGTTAAAATGGTGGAAGTTAGCTAGCCTGCCCCATTGCCTGTGCGCAATTGGTAGCTTTGGTTTGTAGGTGCTGGCAACTAAGTAAGCAACAAAGTAAGATTAGCCGTGTGCTCGAGTCGTGATAACGACGAACGTGCTTCCTAGCCTACCATCCCAGTTGTTACGCACGGTAACTAGCAGAGAATTATGTTGAACTAGTAAGTGCTCAAGTAGTTCTATAACTACAAACGAGGCTACAAACTAGCCAACCTTAATGAGAACAGGGCACTAAAAAGTATCACACGAGGTGAGAAAAATGTGCTTCGTCAAAGCTCGCCAAGGGCTCAAAGTAGGCAGAAAACTCAGTCACTCAAGCAAGTGATCCAAGAGCTAGCTGTAGCCTTCACAAGGGACAAATCCTTGCTATAGCAGGGTTCAAACAATTCAATAGAATTGTGAGCACACAAGCTAGCTACAGACTTTTTCGTGTTAGCCTGCTAGCTCAGAGAGTTAACAGGTGGTCGCAAGGGGAAACTGTCAACCTTCGCAAACCAAATTCTTCAATTATCTTCTTTGAAACGTGTTGAGATGAACCGCATGATTCCAGTAGAGACAATCCAACGCCCGAGGAGAATCACGGGATGTTCAGTTCAGGAATAGTTCAGTTGAAGTTGTAGGAGGCTACAAGAAGATAGTGCTCTTCAGACAACCAGCAAGTAGAAGTACAAAGGATGAAACGGGGACGGGTGATAGCCCCGCATATCTCCTCGCAAGCGTCATCTGTACCAGGCTTGATTGAATAGAGGCCTTCAGTGAAAGGTAGACTAGGCCTGTGTTCGTAAATTTGCTGGAGTGCTCACTGCAGGTTTCCACGTCATAAAGGGACCAAGTCATTTGATTGGACAAGAGGCAGTCACATGGACGCTCCGGCGCTCTCAGAGCTAATTTATGAACGCGGCCATAATTGCGTGACCCATAGTGAGGAGTCGAACCGAGTCGACTGAAAGAGAGCACTACAATTCCATAAAACATTTTTTTGTAAATGCGGGAGGAATACCCTATCCCTATACACATATAGTGCAAACAATTACGATCAGATTAAAGTGAGGACTTATTTGATGGTATTTGTGTACACATGTGACACAGTCTGGTCATTTGGGCCGCAAGTCGGCAACCAATCAAAATGTTCTAGGCTTCGCGTTTGCTTTGGAGTCTGATATTGGTGTCTGTCAACATTAGGCCCCAAGAAGGAAGACATTATTAGGCAGAACATCTCAACCTAGCCTCAACCATGGACTTGGAACCATGGAAAAACAACAGTTTGGAACATCATTAAAAAAGAAAGAAAGGACTGCTAAGCTCAGCAATCGCAAACGGGCTGGTGGTCCAAGGAAGACTTCCACAGTGGAGGACCGAAGAATCCTCAACATAATTAAGAAAAAACCCAAAACAACTGTCCCACAGATCAATGGGAACACTCTCCAGGAGGTAGGTTTGAATGACGTTCATTGTGTATGAGCCTACCGTCCGCAGAATACGTCACCAGCCACTACAGACGCTTCACGGCAAGGTGCAGACTAGTAGTTATCCTCCAAAAAAGGATGGTCAGGTTACAGTTTGCTAAAAAAATACCTAATAAGCCTGCAGAGGTAGGGAAAAGGGAGTCTTGTGGATGGATAATAACTCTATCATGTATCAGTGTGATTGCAAGAGGAAGGTTTGGAGAAAAAGGGATCTGCCTGAGATTCACAGCATACCTCCTCATCTGTGAAACATGGAGCCGGGTGGGTGTCTAACTTGTCTTAATTGTTGATGGTAACTGCTGACGGCAGCAGCCGAACGCATTCAGAAGTCTACAGAAACATCTTGTCTGCTCATGTGCAAGGAAGCAAATGCCTCAGAATTAATTGGATGGCAGTTCATCATAAAGTAAGACAATACTGCCATAGCAATTAGGGAGTTTTTAGGCATTTTTTCCTGTACAGGGCCAAAAAGTGTCAAGGCTTTGACTGGCCAAGTCAATCTTCAGATTTTAATCCAATTGACCATGCATTTCATTTCCTGATAAGGTTTTTAGGCAAAAGGACTTCAACACAAGCAACAGCAAGTGAAGATGGCTGCAGTACAGGCCTGGCAGAGCGTCACCAGAGAAGATACCCAGCGTCAGGTGGGGTCGACGGGGTCTCAGACTTCAGGCTGTTATGGCATGCAAACGATTGTCGACCAAATACTAAACATGAGTGCTTAATTTGGACACTTGATTCACATTAGTTTTGGGTACCCTAAAATTAGATGCTGTAATTTCTGAATGCTGAAACCAATACGTACACAAATACAACCAAATACAAGCTGAGAATCAGAAAACGCTTCTCTGTCACATTACTTACGCAGGGCACTGTTTATCAATGACTTACTGTCGGAGGCTTTGAAAATGATCGGGTTGTGTGATATTTATTTTTGAAGTGGATTACTGACTGATCAATAGAAAACAATTGTGTAAAGGTTTGTACAGATGCAATACTTCATCACCTGCAGGTATGCTAGCGGAAAGAGGAATCTTTGCAGGACTTTGTGACTGCTATGGCTACAACTGCAACGACACTATTAATTATTAATGCAATGGTTTTAACGAGACAAGTACCATTGTCGTCCAAGTTGCTAAATGAATGTCCTTATTCAGGAGAATATTTGACAGACTCTATAGTGGAAGAATGTCTAGGGGAAAATACACATTAACATTTTTGGTGGTTGCCTAGTCTTCAATATGTTGGTGGTTTAAATCAAAAATATGAAAATATGGGAGATCTTAAGGACAAGGAAACCCTTGGCAATGAAGAAGTGCTCACTAAGACAGATTTAAACACATTTCGTGACGTTAGAATTACGGTATAAGGTTCTATCTCAATTTTTGTCAAAATTTATTTTTTTACATAATCTGATCCATTAGGTGTTTATTAATGTTATTTCTAAAATGTTGACATTTTTGAGTTAGTAATTAATCAAATACAAAGGTTCCATCTCATAAAACATAATGGAATGTGAAAACTTTGACGCTCAATATCTCTGAACTACCCTAAACGGAGATAGAACCTTATAATTCTAAGCTCACGATTTGTGAACACAATTTGGAATCTTAATGAAAGACTTTGATATCACAAAGTCTGTCGTTAAGATTCCAAATTGCAGTGCTATAGCTACAACTGCAACTACGAATTACAGTGATATTAATCATAGTAATGGTCATACTTCCTTTAACATGGATCACATTAGACAAAGACAGGCTTAACCTTGATGAAATCATTCAATGCTGAAAAGCAACGGTTTTAAAGGCATGTTTTGTCGATATGTACCATTGTCGTCCAAGTTGCTAAATGAATCTCCTTATTCAGGAGAAGATTTGACAGACTCTAAACAAAACGTTCCAACAACATCTGCTCAAATAGATTTGCTATTGTTTGTGGTACGTTTGATCCCAAACATCTGCCGCTATTAATTATTAACGGATATTTGATAATTGTCTTCCAAAACGAAAAAAAAAATAGGAATGCAATTGGCTGTTGTTGTAGACTTACATTTAACATGTAAATGTAACTCTAACAAACCAAACAAACACATGTGGCACACTTGCATATCATCACGACCTATATCCATACATCACTATATCCATACATCACTCGGGTGAAAGAAGCTCCGCTTCAATGTTTCAACACGTCTTGAATTATTTATTTATAGCGGTATGTTACTCTGATAGCAGAAACCCAGACTTAGGTCAATAGTCTGATGGATGAGCCGACTATCAACACACTTAACACATGATTTATTTATATACAGAGAATACCACAGGGTGTAATCTGATGGTTAGTGGGTTAGAACTCTAATTATTATATCCTGATTGCAGGACAGTTCTCAAAACATTTTTGATTGACTAATAGGCTACTTTGAAGGTAATCATATAGTATTTTGCATTCGCACTATCAATAACCAGAAGATGTTCACACTGTGGAGGTATGTATGCACATCACGGGTCCCCATGGTGATCCTGCATGCTATGAATATGATTAAATGGTGGTATTTTGCTCCATTAAATCCAAACTGATTAAAGAGTATGGAACATCTGCCACGGCTTGAAGGCTGTACAAAGAGATTGATGATGTTTATCATGGTTCCTATGAAGCTACAGAGGTGACTTCACAGCCCATTCGTACTGAGCCTTTAAATCGATATCTCCAAGACAGACACGTCAAAGCTGATGGAGGTATGGTCCGGTCCAATGTTTTCTATTTTTTGATCCAGAAAATGAATTGAAGCGTCTGGTACAAAGCTCCATCCATCCCCTCTGTGTGGAAATGGCTTTGAAACAAACCAATAAGTGGTTGGGAAAATGGACTTGCACCAGAATGGCAGAATGGTGGATAGCATTCATACGGTTAACGCATCAGAGCTGAGAGAGAATACACAGCACGCCAGATGTGGACTTGGAGCTGCTACATTAGCTCCACCTGGCTCCCTGTCTCTCCCATGTCTAAATAAAAATCACAACAACAAGGAAATAAATAAACAGCACACTGCAATAACATCCTAATAATATGGAAATACCAAAGGCATTATCCAACAGACAAAGTACCGGTATTATCACGCTCATGTTGCTAAAAGCTTCAACAGATTTGACATTTGTGCATGTACAGTTTCTTCCTGGAGAATGATGGAGGCCTTGACTCTGTGTGTTGTTGGTAGTCAGGCAGGCCGCGGAGGCTGTTCACGTCTCCGGAGAGGAAATAGATTAACACCTTCCTCCCACTGAGACGACACTGAAAACATTGTTATATAAAATATTGACTATCACCCTAGGAAAGCACAATATTGTCATAGAGGTCCTGTTATATGACTGTCTGTCGCAACGTGAGATAGCCAACCCGAGATTAATTAGACAGGATCAACAGTGTAAACGACATTAACCAGTTTCATTAAACTTGACGTCACTCACAAACACGTCTTCTCCGCCTCGCCTGCCTTGTGTTACTCTGACTCTATTCAATTCAGCTTGAAAAGGAAAACAAAGTCAGTATTGATCATTTTATCATGAAAACTGTTCAAAATAGTGGAAATACCACCGCTGGAACTGAAGAGTATCAGTAGAGTGCAAAATACCAGCATCCACACACTCAAACACTGTGCAAAAATGTTTTCGTTTATTGCTAGGGCTTTCGGTCATAGACCTTCAGGCATAAAGCAGACAAGTGAATGCAGTGGTATAAAGGGTTGAAACATCATGAAAACTGTTGAAAAATCTTCATAACCACATATTTGTGAATAGGCCCCCTGTGAATAGGCCATATAGTGCATATAAGTATATAGCTCACATTATAGATACATTCTCAGATGTCTACCGACCACTTATCCACCTATTTTTATTTATACCCCCCCTATTTATGTCTCAGTCGTTTTTTTTATTTATCTTAGGACTGTGTTTGTTTGTTAGCACCTAGGGTTTGCATTTGAATTTCGTTGTACCTGTTACAATGACAATAGAGATCATTCATTCATATTTATTTATGACATGACATACACATATCTGGATGGGCAGCCATTGTTTATGTCTGGTTTAGCTAACGCTAGTTATCTGTCCCAGTGTAAGTCAGTAACAAACCCAGCCCTCCCCAGTAATACACATCAGGTCATGCAAATGAAGCTACGGTCGATTTTACTGTAGCTTACATAATCGCAGTGCGTCCGTCACACAGAGCTTTCTGTAAATCCTGCTTGAATCAGATAACAAGTGCGCTGCTGCACTTATTGTTTTTGGGACTGAAGTCGTTCCCTGATCCTTAACCACGGCTTTCATGTTGGCTGTTATGCATCAATATTTAATTTTCTGTGCCACTTTCGAGATGAGAAAGTCACAGAGACTTGAAGAGCTTCAGACTGCTGACGGAAGAGAAAGCGAGAGCACTTATGACCGGCGGGTTATCTCGTCCCCATCGTCGATGGGATCTTCAAGGATTTCGATACGCATCAGATCAGTCTAGGAAAACCTTGGAGGACACTCTTGCTTGGAAAATAAGTGACCTTTCTGTTTCTGACTTCAGACAAGTACAGTTTGAAGTCAATTGTGTGGATAATCTATGTAATTGTGCACTCCCTTGCCCCCTGTGTCTCTGACTCTGTCACAGAGAGTCTGGGAATCAAGATAAGGAGGAAGGCTTCTTCAGTTATGACTACAGATCAGATGAACACTCTCACATTCGTGACAGCAGCTGGTGAAACCGGGGAACAAGGCAGCCGATCAAATGTTCAAATGACTTTTATTCTGAAAAAATATGTAAATGAGTTTCAACGTTGTTGAAAAATAAATGACACACTGGCTAGTCAACTAACACAGCTTGTTTTGTGAGCCTGCAAGCAATGTAAAGTAGTGTTATAGTTAAGTAGGTAGCAGTGGGGATTACTCACCCAATCCATTGCGTTGCAATGTTAGCGAGTGTGTCATTAATAGTTGTGTCACCACCTCATCAGTGAAATATGGTGGAAGTTGTGTTATGGCTTGGGCATGTATGTACTGTATCACTTGTTTACATTGATGTTACAATACGTTGACATTCATTTAAATGTTTTCAGAATAAAAGTCTGAACAATTTGATTAGTTGCCGACTTGTTCCTGGTTTCACCAGCCATCACATTTACTTCCCTAGTGCTACACCATGACGTAAGAAAAGGGCAAAGGTTCAAGCTGCAATCTGAAATGTCTCTTTCGGTCCTCAAGAGAGTACGGTTGTTCTGGGACATTAATATCACATGTAAATAAAGCAAATGTTTCTGACTCACGACTATATAACTTATGGTAAACATTTGCGCTTGAAGCAGCAGGATGAGAGTTCTTTGTGGCATGAATAGAATGTTCATGCTCTCAAGGAAGATACCCATCTGTGACAGGGTCTAGTGCAAAAGTCTGGACATGTTTCAGTTGTTTACAGATTATGAAAGTGTAGATTGTAAGCTTTAAAATGATGTGTCATACATTGAAATTGTTATTTAAAAAAGATATGCTTATTTAAAATGTTGATACACCTCAACCTACACCATTTGGTTATAAGACCTCCACCCCTCTGACCATCAGCACAGGAGCCCCCCAAGGCTGTGTCCTGAGCCCCCTCCTCTACTCCCTGTACACCCACGACTGTGTGGCCACTCACAGCTCCGACACGGTGATCAAGTTTGCCGATTACACGACAGTGATTGGCCTGATCACTGACAGCGACAAGACGACCTACAGGAGTGAGGTCAACCGCCTGGCTCAGTACAGCCAGGTCAATAACCTCGCTCCCAACGCCGACAAGACCAAGGAGCTGGTGGGGGTGGGCTTCAGGAAGAAGAGGCAGGCACAAGACCCCAACACCATCGACGTGTCTGCTGTGGAGAGGGTCAACAGCATCAAGTTTCTGGGGGTCCACATCACCAACGACCTCGCCTGGGGTGACACACACCAACCAGGTGGGGGGGAAAAGCACAACGTTGCCTGTTTCATCTCAGGCGGCTGAAAAAGTTTGGCTTGGGGCCTAAGATCCTAGGGGCTTTCTACAGAGAGCATCCTGACGGGATACATCACTGCCTGGTACGGGAACCGCACTGCCCTAAACCACAAAGAGTACTGCAGTGCAGACAGCTGAGAAGAGCAGCGGATGTGAGCTTCCCTCCATCCACGACACCTACAAGGACCAGTGTCTCAGAAACACCCTCAGGATTATTATTAGGGACCCCAGCCACCCCAATCAGAAGCTGTCTGTGCTATTGCCATCAGGGAAACAGTACCGTAGCCTCGGGGCTAAAACACAGAGGCTGACAAACAGCTCTCTCCTCCAAGCAATCAGGCTCCTGGGGAAATACACTTGAAGAATACAAAAGACTGCCACCCCCTAACCAACCCCACGCATACTACAAATATGAACATATTACAGTATTATAACTACTGCACACTACTGGATTACTTGTACACCATTGGGCTAATTTACTACCATACTGTGTTGTGTCATATTGCATTTCATATCATTGCACTCTGCACAGCATTGAAGCCACTGTAGAATCCATCACTTTATTACTTTATCAATGTCGGGTTACTTTTTTTACTTACTTACGTTGCTGGTTATTATTGTGTTTTTGTATAGATGCTGTCAATATTGTCAATATTGAGGAATCAAAGCCAAATAGTTTTACTCTTGTACAGTAAGATGTAATCAAAGCAATTCTGATTCTGGTTCTGATGATGTTATCCCATCGACCATGTTTCTCCCCAGGCATCAGGGCAGCATTCCTGAGCAGTTTTATTCCTCTCCATCAGCTCAGTTTGTAATGACGACCTGATCCACACAGTGTGTCATTGATTCCTATACTCATTCCTATACCTATAATTGTCCTCACTTGAGAGTGACAGATAGGGGTAGGACAGGATAAGCTTAGGCTTCATCCTACTCCCTTTCCAACATTGATAGGCCTGTACTCTTCATATTAGTTATTTGTTCTTTTATTATTTTAAATCATGTTCGAAATAAAGATTAATTCATTCATTCATACAACACAGAGACCATATAAACCATTTTTTGGGGGGATATTAATTCCAAAATATGAATTCCACATTTCGTTAATAACTACTATTAACTTCCATTAAGATGGATTCAATTTCAAACTTCTCGAGTGACACTTTGATGACATTTTTGACATTTGAGCTCATTTTAAGAGTGTCCTGGCAAAGGTTATATTAATACATTGAAATTAGGTATTTCAATGTTAATACATTTGCAGACACAAAACATGTTTTTTCGCTTTGTCATTATAGGGGTATTGTGTGTGGATTGATGGCAAACAAATGAATGTAATCAATTAATAATTGAGTCTATAACACAATAAAATGTGGAGAAAGTGAATCGGTCTAAAATACTTTCCAAAGCCACTGTAGGGCCGGCCAATCGGTAAAGACTTCACAATACGATAAGTATCACCCCACATGGATCACAATACGATGCTACTGCGATAAAACACAAAGCGAGATTACATCAGATCTTTCGATTCATCAGTTATTTTGCTGCAACACTGTGCAGTGCAAACGTCCTCTTCTGAGATACACCGAGGGTATGGATTTAGGGAGGGAGGATTTAGGGAGGGAGGATTTAGGGAGGGGGGGGGGTGGGTGTTGGGGAGGATTCAGGAAAAAGTTAAAAGTGCACCAGTAAGACAGTAACAGTATGCTATACAGGTTTATGAAGGTGGCATCACTTGTCCTTGCTCCAGAGCTAATTTTATCAGTTGGCCCGACACGGTCTAGAAGTGGTCTATTATTTGCAGGACAAATGCGCTCCCCCCTTAGGCAGACAAATGGGTGGAACGCACTCCACAGAGAACAACATCATTGACCTCTGCACCCCCCCCCCCCCCCCCCCCACAACCATAGATTCTCCTCCTCCGCCAATGCAAGCTTTCCATCCAACAGGGCAACAAACACAAGCTCCCATCCCAAAGATTAATTAAACCACTATCAGTGGCTCTTCAGGTATTAATCTATCGAGGGCACCTTCTCAAAGTGTTTCACATGTCAGCAGAATTACCATATTATTTATTGTGTGGTTCCTCCCAAAATGAGACGGCCGTAATATTTTATTCATAGCTTCCCGAGGTAAAAGCCAAGACTGTAACGTAAGAAAAGGTAACGGAATATTTCAGACAACATATGTAGCCTTCTATCTTCTCAATGTTTTTTTCTTTTCCTTTGGGTTGAATTTCTAGTTAGATGGGAACATCATCAGAGGGAGAGCTAAGAGCTCTGTCGCTATGCTGCTGATGTAGAGAGATCACACTCCAGGGAGGCTCTGGCAATCCTTCACACTGACACGCAGGCCAGGGGGTGGCCACTTAAAAGTACATCATCCTGGCTGCTTGAAAAAAGGACCTTGAGTCGCTCCGATAAGAAGAAGTTTCCCATCTTTGTTCTTCTTCCTTCTTGTGTTCACAAACTAGCTGTATCGGGACATTGTGTAATAGCGTGTGTCGGTTGGCTGTCGGTTGTGACTATGTAGCATACAGGGAAGAAACAGAATATAACACAGTAGATATTAGAGAGTGACACTGACACATACCAGGTGTTTTGTGAGCAGCGTTTGCCGTGTGCAATAGTTGTCATAGTCTCTCCGAAGAGCAGTTGTTCATAGACGGCACAGACATTGACCGAGAGCGCATAATATGTCTAAAATGACATGTGGAATTGCAGTAAATCCCCATAGTAGATCAAGAGAGATTGTGTGAGTTATTGAGAGATCCTTGTCTTTCTTTCTTTCTTTCTTTTTTTCCCTCACTGTCAGGCGGTGCAATAGTTTCGATAACGCGAACTGCCAAGCATAGCCGCCGCTCGAAGATGGACGATGGAAGAAAGAAGAGGAAGGTGAAGCAGAGAGAGGGAGAGAGAGAGAGGGAGAGGGAAAAGAAGAAAGAAAAGAAGAGATCACCAGGTTAGGCATTACCATTCCTCAACCAGGAGTCGTTGCAGGTCAGCCAGCGTGGTTGTGTGGTTGTGTGTTGATCACGCTAAGCCCAGCCCAACCTCAATCCCTCAAGTGTTCATTTGAGGTTGAGGTCTGGACTCTTGGCAGGCCCATTCCATTCTTTCTACTCCCCCACATTGTGGAGGTAGTCTGTGATAACCCTGGCTCTGCGGGGGGGCAGACGTTGTCATCTTGGAGGATGGAGTTAGATCCCAGATTGTGGAGATGGTTGTGGCTCGCTCGCTGATCTGCTACGGCTCCTGGTTGAGGAATGGGAACGCCATCCCACAGCAAACGTGTGACCAGGTTGGTGAGCAGGTAGGTCAAAGTCAGTCAAAGTCAAAGTCAGCTTTATTGTCAAATAATATGTATAATAATAATAATATATAATAATAATAATAATAATAATAATAATAATAATATTGTCGACAAATATGTACAGACATACAGAGGGCTGAAATTGTGTTTCCCTCTCATCCACGGTGCATAGCAAACAAAAACAACAAATAACAATATAATAAAACAAGATTAAAAACGATATATACAAAAATACTAGATAAAAGAAAATGAAATGTTTGAAATGTGCGGTACACTATACAGGGGTGGAATACGATATGAACAATGACAATAGTGGTAACTGGCTCAGTATAATAGAGTAAAGTGGCTAAAGTACAGGTATGTATGTATGTATGCATGAAGTGAGATTGTTTTTAGTCCGGAGTCAGTGGGGGCAGAGTAGGGGGGGGGGGGGGGGCAGAGTAGGGTCACTAGTGACTAGGGCTGGGCAAACGATCAAAATTTCTTTTTCGATAATCGCAAGAATTAACGATCAATTATCGATTAATCGATAAGCTTTTTTTATTTATTTTTTTTATTTTTTTTTCCTTGTGGAAAAAACTTTATTTGTGTTGCTATTGCACACATTCATTCATTCACATTCAAACTAGACACTACAGTCAGATAACAATCCTCGTAAACAAGGCAGTGAGTAGCCTAAATTGTTTAACTTAAAAACACATTTTACGTTATAAATAAAAATATAGAAAATAAGTAACTCACCATAGGAGCAGTAAAAAAAACAGTTACTCACAAATAGGAGGATGACTGAAAACGTTAGTGTCCTTAAGAGCGTCCAGCTTAACTTAAATTTAAACTCCAGCGAGAGACTGTAGGTGGCAGGCCTACTGGTTCTTGTTCAGAAAGATGATCATGTTAACATGTTCAGGGGTGAGAGACGAACGCAATCTGGTGACACGTGGACAAACTAATTTCCATTATTATTATTATAAAAATAAAAAAATAAAAAAAGATTATCGAGCAAAATATTTTGTGATCGACCAAGATCCTTATCGATCAATTATCGATCGTCGATCATTGATGCCCACCCCTACTAGTGACCAGGTTAGTTTGCAGGTTAGTGACCAGGTTAGTGAGCAGTGTGAGGAGGAGGTGCCAGGCTGTTGTAGCTGTGTATGGATCTTCTACCCTCTACTGAGGCTCCTGACAGGGTATTTAATGAATAAAAATGTAAAACTGCCAATATGTCTTGTTCATTCCTTGTTACTGATAGAGAGTTCAATCATCCGTTCCACCAAACAACTCAAAACAACAGACAGCAGGAGAGTACACTGTTTAGCATTGGCAGATAATTTTGGCAGATTGTACTTGGGCGCTACCCACCTAATCAGCTGTGCTGCTCAACCCACAAATGAATGATCCATACAAGATGGACATCATTATAAAGGTAAATAAACAGGCTTTCCTACGATGCCAATTAGCATTGTAACAACAGAGAAATAATCGACCAAACACAAATCTCCAAACGTTCTTATCATAGTAAATTGAAAAATATGTTGTGCTCTTTCTTGCTTTTTTCTTTTTGAAGGTGGAGAGAGTAGCATTTATTTTTTTATTTTTTTTCTGAGTGGGGCAGTCCAACTCATTTTGTTCTTTTTATTGACAGACACAGTAGAGATTTAGACAGGAAGGATGGGTGAGAGAGAGAGAAGGGATGACATGCAGGATATGTCCACGGCCGGAATCGAACCAGGAACCATGCGGTTACATGGTTGACGCTTAACCCGTTACGGCACCTAAGCGCCCTTAGAGAGTAGCATTTCTAGTGCCACAGTAGTACTGAGAAATGAATGAGCAAAGGCCACTAGTTCAGAGCAACCTGCAGCTACAAGACATTTATATTACTTTTATATTAGACAAATGTACACAGTTTAGGAAAAAACGGTTTTAAACAGGTGTACTCAAACGTTGGATGGGTATGTAGTGCTTTCTTCAGGATACCTACAGTTCTCACTTACCCACATTGCCCTTGTCCATACTGTGTACTGTCTTCCCATACTAATTATAACACCATTCATGTTTTTTTCCCCCCTCCTTTAAGATATGGAAATGAAGCAGATGGGTTTGTCGGGTTTAAAGCTTATTGTCTGTGGTCGTATCGTTATCTCTTGCAAAGAAGACACCTTTTGCTAATTAAACGGTGATGGACATGATACCTTTGACCTCGGCGGAAGGTCACGTCTCGCTTCACACTCGAGAGCCATAAATGTAATATGTAAGTTGGAGGGGTCGCTGTAAACAACCGGCTTTTTATGGCTCTCATTATTCCCAATGCCGTGTGAGGGACATCAGCGGAGGGAGGGAGGAGGGAGCGCAACATAACATCAATAGGCAATATTCATATGTTATGCTACATACACACTTATTGGTGAAATTACTCACTGCGGGCTGTGTGGTTAGGTTGTCACGGGGGTGGTGTGCTCTCTGTAGCTTGGTCGGCCTGGTATACACACAGTATACAACTGCAGTTTCATTAGAAAGAGTGTAATAATAGAGTGTAATAATTAGTGTTGTTCCGATACCGATACTAGTATCGGCATGGCCACCGATACGCACAAAAATGCTGGTATCGGTATCGGCGAGTACTAACAAAAAAAAAATCCGATATTTTTTTTTTAAGTACTAAAGTTATTTTGTTTGTAAATGTTCACTTGCTGTTGCACTACTACTACGACTGTTTTATATCTTAAATGGATATTGCACTGATTGGCATCTGTGAGAGCCACATTTCAGGTTTTATAAGGGGTTGATTTTCTTGTCACCATACCAGGTAGACAATAAAAAAAAGTTCTATAGTATTCACTCTCTGTTGGTATTTTTTCCTGTTTTACAAAGGTTTTGAGCAGTGCCAGACTAAGTGTTAGCAATAATTTTACATCGAGGTGAGTATGCGGCTCCAAATTTTTATTTTATTTTTTTTATTTTTTTCCTTTTCAAAAACCGGTATCGGATCGGTACTCGGTATCGGCAAGTACTGCACGGTCAGGTATCGGTATCGGTATCGGGATCAAAAAATGGTATCGGAACAACACTAGTAATAATATAAGGCTGTTTCAGATCAGAGGCGCGATATGTCATAATTACACGCCCCTCCTCCCAGTCAATACTGTTGAAAAGGCATACGAGCTCAGGAACAAATTGGAGAATGTATAATAATGATATCGAACACTATTGAAGTTCAATACTTAATTATGTCCAATATTTCATAGAGTCTAGAGTAGCATTAATTGCAGGGCCGGTCGGTCGGCCTATTTTTCATGATGAAAAGCTCTGCTCTGGTTTTCTTTTCTCTCTCCTTCTCCTTCTGTAGCACGTCCAAAATGTCCTTTTCATTTATTGTATTCATTTCTTCAGAGATGATACATGTACATAAAGTCATTAACTTGTGTTGATCAACAACTCTAAAAGGGTGATATGACAGATGGAAATTGCTAATTACTTCAGTTTAAAAAGCACACACACTCAGACACACACACACACACACACACACACACACACACACAAACTAGATAAAAGCCTTTGATACATGTTATATCTGTTGTGTGTGCTACTCTAATAGCTATGCAGGCACGAGCATCAATAGTAAATGTCCAACAAACAATTTTTATTGACCAATAATCACACACTCTCACAGTCCACAAGGACTCCCCATTCGCTAGCACTTACAATGGCACAACGAGAGGTCCTGCGTTTTATCAAGGCTCTTTAACCACAATAAGTACACAGCTTTTTATTTGAAGAAGTATTTTCCCCCGATGAGAATTGATCCTTGAATCTCCATTTAGTTTAACATTATTAGATTCATGAGAATGGCAAAAAGTACTGAACTATGTAATACTTTTCTTTTCCAGTTTTCCCTAGGTTATCGTAAAAGATTGACTAAGAAACTAAATCGACTAAAAACCCATCTTTTTTTTGCCTTTAAATGACTAAATAATTAAATTAAGATTATATAATCAGGGGTGCACATAACTGGTGCGCCAGTGCGCATGCGTCGCCAAAAAGCATTCTGCGCGGCAGATCAGCGGCATGAACGCGCTCTTGCGCACCAACAGCTGGAAGCGCTGGGAGAGGAATTTACTTCCTCAAAATCCAACTGCTGACTGCTGCATCACTGCAAGCCCCACTAAGTAACTATCTGCCGTCCCCTCAGCCGAAGGCCCGACGAGTAATGCATCACAACAGTCGACCGACGACGACCACGGCGACTCCCCTCACGAAAACATTCGGAAAGTATCGTAACTCGTACTTTCATTCCGCGTATCGCGTATCGCACGGTTATCACGGTTATCACGCCGCACGTGAAAATTCAGTCCCGAAAGACTCGTCGCTAAAAGGAAAAACAACACCACTTCACGTTTCTTTTCTCTGAAGCTTTCAGACGTTTGTTTTACAGCTGTTTTTCATTATCGCACCTCGACCCCTGACCCAGGATATGGTTGGGAATTCTATTAGAAAAAAAAGACTTTGTTGCACAATCAAAATAATGAGCTATTTAAAGTGATAGCCTACAACATCCTCTACCATGGTTGAAATTGAGGACAGTATTAACAGCAGTCAATACAGCAGTGATGATGATGATTACGCTTGTAGCATAAATAAATGCTTAGGCTGTAACTTTTTGTTGAAAAGTTGATTTCAGTGTTTACAGAACAGAGCAGTGCTTAAAGAGATGTCAGTTGATTTCATTGTGTTTAAAGAACAGACATTCAGTTAGTGCTTAAAGCGATGTCAGTTGATTTCATTGTGTTTAAAGAACAGACATTCAGTTAGTGCTTAAAGAGATGTCAGTTGATTTCATTGTGTTTAAAGGAGTCTGACAGACTTTCATGCTTAAAGAGCAGTCATTTGATTTTGCATTTGTTTCTTTTGTTTTGCACACAATCATTTGTTCGTTCATCTTTATTTATGAACAAATGTCGTTTTGCTAATATAAGTTATCCATGTATCCCTTTTTCATCCATCCTGTGGGACGGGTCGTGACTCGCGAGCTCGGGGAGCACCAAGCAGCATCCCTAGGTGCTCCTCTGAGCACTGGCCCCAAAAAGTTATGTGCACCCCTGTATATAATGATTAAAGCACTTTGAGCTGCAATGTTTGCAGGAAAAGCGCTATACAAATAAAGTTATTATTATTATTATTATTATTATTATTATTATTGAAACTGCATTCCAACATGCACACATTCCCCCTAATTCCACCGCAGGTTAGGTCTTTATACTAATCCCTAACTACCCCAACAACAGCATAGCATAGCATAGCATAGAGTACAGCACAGTGTTTTATCTGTACAGTATAGTATAGTGGATAGTGTACATAGCCTTTATTTATGTAAACCAGCTCCTTTCCCTTCTTTTTTTTTTTCTTTCTTTTTTTTCTTTCCTAGCAGCAGGGGAGCCACCCCTCCCAAATTTCGTTGTTTGGTACCTGTACTGTAGCAATGACAATAAAGACCATTCATTCATTCATTCATTCATTCATTCATTCAACAACCTTTATCCTCACATTTGAGGGGTGTGGCTCATGAATGTCATAGATACGGACATTCTCATCTGACATTTCACACGCAACCACTCCATGTTCCTAGCTATGCCTCGTTTGGCTTGACAGTCACAAATGGCTTTTTTTCAGGGGACACACTGTATATAAACCATGACAGCCCATCTCTAGGTGTACAAATGCTGCCTACTGGATACAACATGGAACGGTGGATGGAACTCTTTACCCAAGCATGTTAGTCAAACTAATTCTAGATGCACTTTCAAGGAAACCATAAAAGAGCACTTAATACAATTAACTCTGAATGAACAGTAGATGATTTATCTTGTTTTCTTGTTTTCTATTTGATGTATTTTCTTTTGTTATTATGATGTCTGTATGTATACAATGTTGACAATTGTCTGTATGTATTTCATGTTGACAATTGTCCAAATGATTGAATGATGATTTTTGTGTCGGACCCCAGGAAGACTAGCTAATGTCATGGCATTAGCTAATGGGGATCCTAATAAACAAACAAACAAACAAACAACAGAATGCATCATGCTGGTGATTAAACCTGCTGTTGTTCATGGACTCACGTATACAGTACTGCATGTATGCGTATGTACCTTACACATCTGTTCACGGTCTGTTACTCACACGCTGCACTGAGGCCCAGATGCGGCAAAGACTGTTTCTGTGAATCATTTTATCAATATGGGGGATCAAAGCTGTCTAAGCTGAACCAGTAGTGTTTCTGACCTTGTGTTCGTCTTGAGATTGACGAGAGTACAGTACCGGGAACATCTCCAGGTCGTAATGCATTTCTCGTAACATCATACAAATGTAGCCTGACTCATTCTGTGGCATTAACCACGGCTTGAACTCATAGCATGACAAAGCATAGTAGATGGTAAATGGACTGCACTTATATAGCTCCTTATTCCAAAGCGCTTTACAACGGCCTCTCGTTCACCTGTTCACACACACTTTCACACACCGATGGCGGCAAGCTACCATGCAAGGCGCAGATGCACTCATTGGGAGCAATTTGGGGTTCAGTGTCTTGCCCAAGGACACTTTGACATTGGCCAGCCAGGGTTCGAACCGCCGAATTGCCGACCATTAGACGCCGGCTCTACCTCCTGAAACACAGCCACCCCGGTACACCGGTAGTTTTTGCTCCAATTCTTCACAAGTCGAAATCAAATACTTTTTCTATGTTACACAAAAGGCTTATTTCTCCCAAACTGTGTTCACAAATGTGTTTAAATCTGTGTTAGTTAGTGAGCACTTCTCCTTTGCCAAGATAATCCATCCACCTGACAGGTGTGGCATATCCAGATGTTGATTAGACAGCATGATTATTGCACTGGTGCGCCTTAGGCTGGTCACAATAAAAGGCCACTCTAAAATGGGCAGTTTTAATCCACAGCACAATGCCGCATATTTTGAGGGAGCGTGCAATTGGCATGCTGACTCCAGGAATGTCCACCAGAGCTGTTGCCAGTGAATTGAATGTTCATTTCTCTACCATAAGCCGTCTAAGCTTTTACGAGATTTGGAATTGGAATTGGAAATTACTTTGGAGACGGCTTATGGTAGAGAAATTAACATTCAATTCACAGGGAACAGTCGGGTGTTCTGCGTTATTGGGTGTCCCTGGCTGTCAAAGACTTCAACAGAGCATTGCAATGTGACAACTAAGACTAAACGTATCTTTACTATTGAGTGTGACTTTTTATTGAATTGTCAATTAGGTCTGTAAACCATTTGGTGTCACATAATGGGTTATTCAATTGTATGGGGCGACTGTGGCGCAGGAGGGGCGGCTGTGTCTCAGGAGGTAGAGTCGGCGTCAAATGATCGCAAGGTTGGCAGATCGGCGGTTCGAGCCCCGTCTGGCCACATGTCGAAGTGTCTTTGGGCAAGACACTGAACCCCAAATTGCTCCCAGTGAGCGGGCCGGCGCCTTGCATGGTAGCTTGCCGCCATTGGTGTGTGAATGTGTGTGTGAATGGGTTAATGAGAGGCCGTTGTAAAGCGCTTTGGATAAAGGCGCTATGTAAGTGCAGTCCAATTGTATAAAAACACATGTGTTACTCCTCTATGGCACAAACTCCTGTGCACTCCCGCCGTGGCTCCAACAAACCCAACAGATATAAATCAGCGGGGTTGATGAGGGTTAAGCTCGTTAGGGGAGTGAGTTGTGTTCTCCCTTCCCAGAGCAAAGCCAACGACAGCAACAGGCCGACCGATAATTAGACTGATCTCTGTCTCCCTCCACTGAGGGGAAGGCGGTGAGGCCACCATAGAGCCTACCTGTGATGCTATATAAACATATATACACATACTAGTGATGCTATATACACATATATATATATACACATACATATGCAACCCCTTAGCTGAGGTATACTCACATCATCAACCACTTAGCTGAGGTATACTCTTAATAACCAACCCCTTAGCTGTGATGTATTCACATCATGAACTCCTTACACATCATGAACTCCATAGACTGAGCTGTGGATTATTCATGATAGATACATTACATCACTGGCATTGGAGGACATCATTATGCCATTTGCCATGTTATGGATTATTTAAGCAATTGTCATAGAGGAGCATCACACTTTAGATATAACGGTGGTGAGCCCATAGCCGTTGCCCACCACCCCTCCTGTCCTGGTATAAGGGGGCTTTTCTCCAGAGCCTGGCCAATACTGCAAACCATCAGTTACACACTACCATGCACCCAATCTAGACTGCAAGCTAGATTTCTTGTTTATTAATACATTAGGCCTAATGTTAGGGCATGCGTCATTATCCAAGCAATGGCAGCACTCTCAGCAATATCATTATGATGATCTGGCGAGCTTTCACATAGATACCATCCGTACAGTCGTCTAGCCTAGCCTAAAGCTAAACTCAGTCTCCATGCGATGCTCTGGGACCTAACCTACGGCATCTGCAACTGGTTCTACAGCTGCACAACAGAGGAGAGAAATGCGCTACAGAGAGTGGTGAGAACAGCACAGAAGATCACCGGCGCCCCCCTCCCCTCTCTGGAAGAGCTGTACAACACACGCTGTCTCAGGAAGGCCTCCAAGATCTCCAGGGACCCGACCCACCCTGGGCACGTACACTTTACCAGGCTGCCCTCGAAAAGGAGGTACAGGACCCCGGCCGCTAAGACAAACAGACTGAAGAACTGCTTCTACCACAGGGCCGTCCAGGCCCTGAACACAGCAAAGACCTAAGTTCTGGGCCCTGGACAGTCTGGACGGATTGTATGGCAGCTGCTGGACTGAAAAAATCAGGTGTAGTGCTGAGGCACAAACATGTACATTTCAAGCCTGCAAACTGTGACACTTTAAATAACGTGAAAAAATACTATTGTGCAATATGACAACCCTAGTTGACTATCTGTGCAGTATAGTACAGTGGATTGTGTACATAGCCTTTATTTATGTAAACCAGCTCCTTACCTTCTTGTGATTTTATTCTTTTTCTAAAAGTTTTTTTTTTTTTTCCTTTCCTAACACCAGGGGAGCCACCCCTCCTAAATTTCGTTGTTTGGTACCTGTACTGTAGCAATGACAATAAAGTCCATTCATTCATTCATTCATTCATTCATTCATTCATAACCTGGGGGAACCTGAAAGCCGTATCTTAATTGGTTGTGTAGAAATTGCTGTAGGTTTGACACAAGAAAAACTCTTACTTTCTATGGAATTATTTTAAGGTAGGCTACCTGCTAAATGAAAACGACTGAACTAATATCTTAAACATTCAGAGGATGTGATGACTTTGGCACAGTAAGCAGACATACTAATTGGCAGCAAAATCAGTGGTCAAATGGCCAATAACAGCGATTTGGCAGTGCTGAAAGCCACCGTGAGGTGCAGACGAGAGCTGTGAAGGATGTTTGAGAAGATATCTCTTATGTCTGGCAAAACTGAGTTGATTAGATAGCAGATTAGCTCATGAATTACAGGAAGATCTTAAATAATCCATTAACTGTGGAAACCCATCCTCACTAATAAACTCTCCTTTTACAACTATAGGCTGAAATGACCGTGTCTCTTTAACGGGGGACCCACTCATGTTTTTCAAACATCATAATTTAGTCTCAAACCGTTTGTTGCAGTCAACATGCATTCTCTCTACCTACGCTAACAGCGTGAAACCTATTCAGACCTTGTTTTCAATACGAATCCAAATGTTGATGTCATTTATTGTACTGCTATAGAAGCAATAATAGTGTAGGCCTATTTATGGTTAAATGTTCCTCTTGTCTGTGTGTGTACTTTATGTGTATGTGCATAAAGGCGCAGTGGATAAACATGTTGATAACAGGGCAATACCGAATGTGTAGTGAATGGTTTTATGATAGGACAATGGATGAGAGCCAAACAATTTGCTTCCCCGTGTCTGTGTGTGCCTGTGTGTGCCTCGTGTGTGGCATTGGCATATTCATGCTTTCTATACAAAGAAAGACAACTGCATTCAGTATTGTCCATTGAATCTAACCTTACAGTTATGACAAGCTTACCCTTTTCAACCATCACGGTATTCAAACAACAGACAGAAATAGTTTTCACTGACAATGAGCGCATGCATGCCTGTCTTCCCAGACAGCGTGTCACAGGAGCGTTAGCGTTAAAAATGATGTTGTTTCCTGCATTTTGATGCATCGGACACAAGCCCCACTCGCATGGAGATGGACAATTTCACTCCAATTTCTGATATTTGAAATGTTTTGTGTGGAAGTGGATTCCTTGTTATAAGCCCAGTAGACAACATCACTGTTGTGATGAGCAATTGTTTCCAACAACATATTGGCGTTATGCAGTAGCCTACATGGCTAACAAGCTAACAGTACATGGCTAACAAGCCGAGAAGTTTGGCATCGGCTTCTGTTACACGCTTCACATTTGACCACAGGTTGAAACTCTTGTTCACAAACAAAACAAACATATTTATGTACTTGTACCTTCTTCGGTGTACAGATAAAAATCAATGAAAGTGAAATGTGACAGCAGCTGGTGAAAGCGAGAACAAGTCGGCAACCGAACAAATGTTCGGGCTTGTATTCTGAAAATACATTTCAACGTCGTTGAAAACCAATGACACACTCGCTAGTCAAGCCAAAAACACTGCAATAGACAATGGATTCGGTGAGTAATCCCCACGACTCTACACTAACAAGAATGTTGCTACATCTGCTTCGGTTTTGATCGTCAAATGATAAGGGCATTCAAATAATTCCTAACTTCTTCGACTCTTGAATTGTTGTTTGAAAATATGTCCTTAAATGAGAAGAATCTACTTCCCCCACTGGATTTGCTCAGCTGTAGCAGCCTATTTCCTCTCATGTCTCTCTGCAGTGTAGCATACACAGGGGCTTAGTTATTATAGTTATTAAATCTTCTGACCATAGGCTCACATTTCCATTACGCTTCATCATACTTGTGGGAAATTGGGGTTAGTGTAATAGCTCAGAAAAACACCCTTACTAGTTAGATCTCTGGGAAGTCATTCATCACACACGCTTCAGTATCAAGTAAAATTATTCCAAAAAACAGCGGCTGCTTATTAGTGAAAGGGCAGTGCAGAGAACAGCGACAGACATGGTCGCAGGAGGACAGCCACTGGAGGTTCAACTTACTTTGATGTGTTGGGATATTCTTTCCTGGACATCTGTCTTACTGTTGTTTCTCTGTGTTGGCGAGCAGCTCGGCGCCACTGCATTGTAACATTATACAGCCTGTCATTTGTAAACCCAGAGCCCGGTAGCTCATTACCACCGTGCATTAGAGACCAGCGGATGAGGTAGGAGGAGGTTTTTACACACAGGGAAAGGGAGGCCTCTGCGTTTCAACAGAACTCTGGTTTTATATGGTCAGTAACTGTTCAAAGTCAATCAGTAGCGTGCAGTGATTGGCTGATTTAGAACACAACGTGTACACATAAAGACTAAGTATATATAATACTTTCTGAGGTGAACTATGACCCCCAATCCTGATTTCTGATTCCTGGGGAGCATAATCTGACCCCAGAAGAAGCTAGTAGATAGTCTAGAACATAGTGGGCCGGTTTCACAGACAAGGCTGGACTAAATCACACTTTCAATGTAAAATCTCCATTGAAGATGCTTTTTAGTCTAGGATTAGTCCTAAGCCTTGTCTGTGAAACCAGCCCAGTATGTTTTTTATTTGGGGTGTACTTTAGAGAGAAAATATTTGTGACGTTAGAATTATAAGGTTTCTCCTCATAATCTAAATTTTTGTCAATTTTGTTTTTTACATAATCTGATCCATTAGGTGTTTATTAATGCCTGTGTGGTGTTATTTTTAAAATGTTGACATTTTTGAGTTAGTAATTCATAAAATACAAAGGTTCCATCTCACAGAACATAATGGAATGTAACAACTTTGACGCTCAATATCTCTGAACTGCCCTAAACAGAGATAGAATAGAACCTTATAATTCTAAGCTCATGTATTGGCACTAATTAGATGTTGGCATTACTCAATGATCTTGTTGTTGTTGTTGTTGTTGTTGATTGTATGTTGGTGAGATGTTTTTATCTTGTACAGTTAACATGCTGCTGTAAGCTAATTGCCCCTAGTGGGACTAATAAAGTTGTTTGAATTGAATAGAATTTGAATTTAATTGCATTGTTTTGAGATGACAGCCGCACTGCAAGTGACGGTTGTGAAAAAACCCAGATCATTCACATCTCCCTTGAGGAGATGCAACGTATTCCTTCCACAATTAACGGCTAGGCTAATGTAAAATGGAAGTTCTCTGTAGATGATGCATCGAACGTTTTTTTTTTTTTTTTTTTTTTTTTAAGCTACTCATTTGTGAAACAAATGACTTTCAGGAGAATTCAACGTTCATCTTCATTTGCTTGTTATTCTGAACATCTGCATTTAACGACATTCTCTCATGTGTGTGAGACGCACAAGACACTTGCTCTTATCCAGCGGTAGAGTACAGTACAATGAGGAGTTCATGTGAGTTAATCAAATAACGCAGTACGTATTTGACTACATCTTACCATTGACATAACTGACATTTACAGAAGGTGTCTATGAGACGCAGCTAGGAATGATTAAATCTAATTCTTCACTGAACACACATACAGTTTCACAGACAGCATAGAAGAAGATCAATAGATGGATTACTGGGGAGTCGGCTAATTGCAATCATAAATAATGGCCACATTGTCTCTCTACTTCCTGACTTTAATTATTCCTAATTACATGTAGTGACGGTTGCCGTCGCAAGCAATATGGAGAGAGGAAGAAATGTGTCTGTAATAATGTCTTGGGTAAAGTAAACGATTCAATCCCCCGGAAACAAATGATGTATAATTGAATACAGTAAAACCTGGTGACGTTTCTAGCTCTGACCTTGGGTAGGTGAGTTTGCAATACCATCAATTATGCAATGTGCAGGCTTCAGTAGTAGGAAGGTATAGAAGGTATAGAATAGTAGAATGTGAAGAGAAGAGGATGTGATAAAATAAAAAAAGACAGCATTGGTTTAATGAGGTTATTTTTAGACCAAAAGCCCATTTCCCCCTGTCATAAAACTATACGAGAATGTTTCGATCATTGATAATAGATCTACTCTACGCTACACTACACTGAGCCAATTAATGTTGATAGACTGCTGTTAGACCTGTTCTTTGTCCGCACAAGAATTTCTCCAAAATACGAATTAAAAGAGAATCCGAGCGCTTTGTTGACTGTCTTCAGTTGTTTTAGTTGGGAGAAGCCACATGGAACGACTTGTGGCTCAGGAGGTAGAACCAGCGTCTAATGATCACAAGGTCGGCAGTTCGATCCCCGGCTGGCCACATGTCGAGGTGTCCTTGGGCAAGACACTGAACCCCAAATTGCTCCCAGTGAGCGGGCCGGCGCCTATGGTAGCTTGCCGCCATTGGTGTGTGAATGTGTGTGTGAATGTGTGAATGAGAGGCCATTGTAAAGAGCTTTGGAATAAGGTGCTATATAAGTGCAGTCCATTCACATTTCCATGGTCAATGCAGGGCAGTGCATTGATCATGTGACTCATGCCATTATTCCCTACACTCAGTGGAGGCGGTAAACAAAGTGCTTGGGTTAAATTTTTATTTCGTATTCTGGAGAAAATAGACCTTCGCTTGGACAAAGAATAGGTTGTCAGAAAGCTATCGGCATTTACCCTAGTACTTTGATGAGTAATAAAGGTATATAAAGATAGTCACTAAAGAATTGACTGTTAGGCAACAAAGGCCAATGATGCATTGGCATTTGAATTCTCTCACGTAGCATGCAATTCTAGGCCCTGGACGAGAGCAAGCTGAGGGTATACTACAGTTCAACAATCATACATATTGCAGTCAGGAGAATGAGGCTGGCAGGTCACTGCCAGATACACCAGGAGCTGCCAGCCAGCAAACTGGTTCTGTGGGAGCCAATACACAGGCTTCGATCACGAGGGCGTCTCACACTAACATACGTGGACGTATTCAAGAAAGATGCAGGAGTGGAAAGTACTGGCGAGCTAGCCAGATGTATGGAGGACCATGGAGCTAGCCAGATGTATGGAGGACCAGGGAGCTAGCCAGATGTATGGAGGACCAGGGAGCTAGCCAGATGTATGGAGGACCAGGGAGCTAGCCAGATGTATGGAGGACCATGGAGCTAGCCAGATGTATGGAGGACCAGGGAGCTAGCCAGATGTATGGAGGACCAGGGAGCTAGCCAGATGTATGGAGGACCAGGGAGCTAGCCAGATGTATGGAGGACCGGGGAGCTAGCCAGATGTATGGAGGACCAGGGAGCTAGCCAGATGTATGGAGGACCGGGGAGCTAGCCAGATGTATGGAGGACCAGGGAGCTAGCCAGATGTATGGAGGACCAGGGAGCTAGCCAGATGTATGGAGGACCAGGGAGCTAGCCAGATGTATGGAGGACCAGGGAGCTAGCCAGATGTATGGAGGACCAGGGAGCTAGCCAGATGTATGGAGGACCAGGGAGCTAGCCAGATGTATGGAGGACCAGGGAGCTAGCCAGATGTATGGAGGACCAGGGAGCTAGCCAGATGTATGGAGGACCGGGGAGCTAGCCAGATGTATGGAGGACCAGGGAGCTAGCCAGATGTATGGAGGACCGGGGAGCTAGCCAGATGTATGGAGGACCGGGGAGCTAGCCAGATGTATGGAGGACCAGGGAGCTAGCCAGATGTATGGAGGACCAGGGAGCTAGCCAGATATATGGAGGACCAGGGAGCTAGCCAGATATATGGAGGACCAGGGAGCTAGCCAGATGTATGGAGGATCGGGATGACTGGAAGCGCCAATGGAGGGCTCGTCCGAGGACGACCTAGTAGTATACATAGTCAGGGTGAAAGGAATAAATGCCAACCTTGCTCTCTCATCTCTTATCCCTACTGATAGGAACTGCTGGCCTCAGCGGTCACTAATATCTACTGTACACAGTGAAAGGTTCAGTGCATGCAACACCACACCCATTTTTTTACAAGTGTTTATTTATTTACAGGCTGCTGGCCACTGTAACAGCAGTGTACAACCATGAAGAAGAATAACCATGTCTGAAATATGGAAAAAAACAATCAAAAAAGATATGTCCACACCCCTGGTGTGAAGAATAGAGGTGATGGCTGCTCAGTTTGTAATTGTGACAACCTGATCCACACAGTGTGGAACTGATTCCTATGCAAATGAGAGGTCCTCTAGCAACAAATATATTCATTCCAAAACCACATGAACTATTATTGTCCTTGCATTAAGATGGACTCAATTCAACTCATTCAGTGACTTGTTGACGGCATTTGAGCTTATTTTAAGAGCAAACAGGTAAAGGGTTTGAATACAAAAAGCTCTGAATATTTAAGTCTGAATATACAAGTATTTCTGTATTTAAATTGTAATACATTCCAACCCTTTGTCATTATGGGGTATTGTTTATGGATTGATGGCCAAATGTGTATAAATAATCCATTTGTAATCGAGTCTATAACACAACAAAATGTTGAAAAAACGAAGGGCTCTAAATACTTTCTAAAAACTTTCTAAAACCACTGTATACAACGGGTCAATAAAACCCAGCCAGACAACAGCTAATGAAAAGCTATGGAAATATACCGAAGGATCGAGGCTGGAGACTACAGGTGGCAGAGAGAAAACAAACTGGTGAGAGGAGAGGAGAGTAGCATAGAGGGGGTGTGTTGCCAATGATAAGTATTAATGATGTCGGAAAGATGCAGCTAAACATGCAGGAGGGAGGATAGGAGAGGTCTATAATAGATGTGACTGGGATGAGGCTGTAGGGGAGGAGGAGGATCCGGGTAGGATTGCATAGGTTGCTGGATATTAAAAATTAATGACTCTATCTGGGTGATTTACGACAACATGAAGAAGCTGAAATCCAACTTGCGGAAGATGGATGTCTGGGCCAAGCCGGGGGAAGACTGATGTGTGCTCGGATAATACTGACATGTCAAGCACATAAAATGGTATTTCATGGACGATATCTAATAACTGCAGGTGGAGGAGGAGTATCTATCCGTTAAAAATGAACATGTCTGCCTGTGGAGGGGAACATGCCCTACGGTTGTTTGTTGCTACGGCGAAAAACATGTATGTGCTGTTTTTCGTCTGACTAAAACTAAGACCCAGGGCAAATCTACTGTAGTTTACAGAGCCATTACAGGATGGACCTCTTTACCCAAGCATGTTAGTAGAACAAATTCTAGATGCTCTTTCAAGAAAACAATAAAATATGTAATACACTTAATACAATTAACTCTGAATGAACAGTGGATGATCTATTGTATTCCTTTCTATTGTTGTTATGATGTATGTATGTATACAATGTTTACAATTGTCGGTATGTACATAATGTTGACAATTATCCAAATATGATTTTTGCGTCGGACCCCAGGAAGACTAGCTAATGTCATGGCATTAGCTAATGGGGATGCTAATAAACAAACAAACAAACCTCCAGAAATACAACAAAATATCTCCCCATCAATGAATTAAATGAAACATATTGCAATCCCTCTATATACCATGGTTAACAGATACTCTAAATACCAAGAAGAACGTGTTCTGCAGAGAATGTGGTACTATACATTCTGCAACCCTGCTAAATATGTCTGCAGATTCGTTTCTAGTAGGATGCTTTGGCCTACTTTGCTTCATTGTGCTTAACATGAGCAAAAACACATTTATATCTTTGCACTCCATCAAATTTCAGGACCCTCCTTTCATGACCTTTCCTAGATATGTGCGTTCTACCACCCCAGTATCCTTACATTTTCTAAATCACATCAGGATAAGCTAGTGTATAAAGCTATTTTTAGCAGCGTTTCTGTGTAGGAGGCAGGCTAATATACGAGGCGTACCAACTAGTGATCTTTGTGTGTCAATAACGGTTTCCCAATCTAAAGACTATGGTCATTTCACCCCCGAGGCGGCTCTTATAGTAGGTTGAAAAAGGCACGGCTGCTCCAGTGTTGAGATAATTGAGATAGATCTGTCTGGATATCGCTGCAGGACCATTGAGTATAGATGAGAGTTTGATTAGGCAGGACTCAACTCAACAAGACACATGAGACGTGACAGGAAAGAGTGGTGATTCCGCAGTTGAAAATATTCAATATAGACACATTAAAAATGAGCCAAATTATACTGACATTATGTTTGGCTTCAATGAATAACCAAACACTTTGATGTATCTCAAGCTGTATCCTTTAGTTCTCGTATCAAGGCCTGTAGTACGTGTTTGAGTCACCCTCTCCATCCGATGTTTCCTCGTGTGTTTTCACCATTTTAGTTCATCATGTATGATGTGTACGCTGTCCTTTCAAAACACATGATTGTGGTCCTCTGCAGTCCATTATTAAAGGGTCCTTGGTTGCAGAGCAGCTCTGGCTAATGACACCCTCATTTAAACACCAGGGGGTGTGTGGGGGCTCCTGCATGTTCAACACTTAATTTATGTTATTACTCAGAGTAATTTGAGCTCATAAAAATGATAACTCATATCCAGCCAAGCTAAAAATGGCAAACAGAGAGCCGGAGCAACCAACCATCTGCTCAGTATGTTGGAACCAATAGATGGAGTGACCAAATTTAAGAGGATGTACCTGCATGTGTAAATGACTCCAGCTGCCAATTCTCATTAGTTTGTGATTATCAAAAGGCCCATTATCTTTCCTGTGCTCCGAGATCATAACACATAACACAGAGGCATAACAAAACATAATGAGAGCATTCAGTGAGACTCCATTACCGTTTCACCGTTACACAGAAAGAGCGAGCAGAGCGTTGGGACCATGTTGCTCAAAGCAGATGCTGTGTGTCTCCGAGCAGCTACAGTATAGAGGATTATCCATCTGCTGTCGAACTTTATTCAAATACTTTAGATTTTTATATCTTTTTAAAAAATGGTAAAAAATCAATGTAAGGCGAACATGTTGCGATTCCCAGTCAGTCACCAGATCTGAATCCAACAGAACACCATTGGGATGTGGTAGAACAGGAGATCCACAGCTTGAATGTGCACTTGAAAAATCGCTGCAGGACTTGTGTGTGATGCAATCATGTCATCATTGACCAGAACCTCAAAGGAATGTTTCTTATGGATCTTATGGAATCAATGCCATGAAGAATTAAGGTTGTTTTGACAGCAAAGGGAGGCCCTACCCAGTACTAGTATAGTGTTCATGTGCAAAGTGAGTATATATACTCATATCTACACCGGCCACTTCATTCGGTACACCTTTCAAACTGCTCGTTAACACAAATATCTAATCAGCCAATCACGTGGCAGCAAATCAATGCATTTAGGCATGTAGACATGGTCAAGACGATTTACTGAAGTTTAAACCAAACGTCAGAATATAGAAGAAAGGTGATTTAATTGACTTTGAACGTGGCATGGTTGTTGGTGCCAGACGGGCTGGTTTGAGTATTTCAGGAAGTGCTGATCTACTGGGATTTTCCTGCACAACCATCTCTAGGGGTAACAGAGAATGGTCCAGAAAAGAGAAAATATCCAGTTAATTAAAACTAAATGTATTAATAATGTTGTTTTCACAATTTCCACAATTAATGCAACTGTCAACAATGAACAGTCATAATGAACTCATCATGACATGATTGTCTGACTGACAGAGACAAGCATATGCTTTGTAAAAAAAAAATCACTAATTGTTTTTTTGGAAGCCAATAAGGCATACTGCTAAATACCAACTATCAATCTATTACATGTATTGTCCGGTAGAGATCATACTTCCTCCTGAAGTAACACGTGTGTTTTCTGTTCCTCTCTATTCCTCTCTCGTTCGCAGTGTGTGTGTGTGCGTGTGTGTTGTGTCTTTAATCAATTACCACATGTTTTACTCTAACCTGTGTTGAACAGTATTAGTATAACATAGGGATGCTCTAGTACTCATACATACCAGATATCATGCTCTAGTACTCATACATGGTAAATGGACTGCACTAATATAGTGCCTTTATCCAAAGCGCTTTACAACGGCCTCTCATTCACACACTCACACACCAATGGCAGCAAGCTACCATGCAAGGCGCCGGCCCGCTCACTGGGAGCAATTTGGGGGTTAAGTGTCTTGCCCAAGGACCCTTCGACATGTGGCCAGCCGGGGCTCGAACCGCCGATCTGCCAACCTTGCGATCATTAGAAGGCAGCTCTACCTCCTGAGACACAGCCGCCCTCATACTCATACCAGATGCCATGCTCAAGTACTCATACTCATAAAACTACCTCAATTTTTTTTCAGTCCAGCAGCTGCCATACAATCCGGGCCCTGGACAGTCTGGACGGATTGTATGGCAGCTGCTGGACTGAAAAAATCAGGTGTAGTGCTGAGGCACAAACATGTACATTTCAAGCCTGCAAACTGTGACACTTTAAATAACGTGAAACAATACTATTGTGCAATATGACAACCCTAGTCGTCTATCTGTACAGTATAGTACAGTGGATTGTGTACATAGCCTTTATTTATGTAAACCAGCTCCTTCCCTTCTTGTGATTTTTTTTAAAAGTGTTTTTTCTTTTTCCCTTTCCTAACACCAGGGGAGCCACCCCTCCTAAATTTCGTTGTTTGGTACCTGTACTGTAGCAATGACAAAATAAAGTCCATTCATTCATTCATTCATTCATTCATTCATTCATTCAATACATCTGCCCTGATACCACTTCACGGTGTTGTACCATTGTATGTCCTACTCCCTTGCAGTGTGGGCCTCTGTGGCTCAGTGGGTAGAGCGTGGCGCTAACAACGCTTAGGTTGTGGGTTCGATTCCCGCTGGGACCGTAGATACTGAAATGTATGCACTCACTGCAAATGTAAGTCACTTTGGATAAAACCATCAGCTAAATGGCGTATATTATTGCAGATTCCTCCTCCCTTTGGTCCCATTGGCCAAATGTGCCATTTGTGTCATTATGACCAACCTAAAACTATTTACAATTGAACTTTTACAGAATCGTTATTAAGTGATTTGAAGGCAATAGACTGACATTTATTCGGACGATTTCCGACTAGCGTGTCTGTTACCAACTAAAATATTATAATCATAATTATATATTATTATGATCTATGTTTTCATAAGTCACAAACGGCAAAAAAACGTCACGTCCGTGATACCGCTCAGCTCAGTGTTCAGTGACATTTCTGTCCTGTCGACTCTGGCCTCAACTAGTATTGAGACGACTTCGCTGCCTGTCATCCTGAGTGCACAGTCATTCATCAGGACGATACACCACTCCACTGAATAACAATTTTAATAACCACTCGTCAAGGATTTCTCTCAATGCCGATTCATTTTCTTGGCGTTTTAATGTTTTATATCTAGTTACTAATCAGGGCATGCACCCTGAATTAGTTAAACTAATGAGGAATGGATAAGGGCTACAGTGTTTTTCACAATGATGAACTTCTGCACAGCAGAACGTACAGCAGCATGATTGACGTAAGTATCCAGTCTTTAATAGAGCCAGGCACATTATTTCAGCAAGAAACTTGGAAACTGAATTAAGATGCAAATGTATTTTTTTCTTCATCCATTGACTTAGTTCTGTCATCTGGAACCCATTGAACTAAACTTGGGAAGTAATGCTTTCAAGATTTGAGCTAGCATACTTAAATTAGCTCAACTAATTTACAGTTGTCAAGTTTCCTTGACTTCTTCTCTGGCTGGGGTAGGCACTGTGTTATGTATTGTGATGAGCCAGGATTGGTCACATTCAGTACTGTAATTCATTTCCACATGTATGTACCCCACCACTCAGTTTGAGTAGAACAAATGTGATATACAGTGCCCTCCGTAAGTATCGGAAAGATGAAGTATTTTGTCTTCTTTTAAGCTACTGTATAGCCTAAATATACTTGATTTGAAATAAAACAATTACTATAAAGTATAAAGTAGAGATAATCAGCTTTAATTCAATGTTCTCCTTTTTCAGATTGGAATCACCATTTAGAAATCATACCACCTTTTATACACGGTCCCCTCATTCAAGGCACTACTTAAGTAGTATTAACAAAATGGCTTGAAAGGTGTTTTTAGTTAGTCAGGTGTGTTCCATCCCAGAGAGGTGCCAATGTCTAGTATTGATTTTAGGCTTTTTGCATTTGCCTTTGAGTCAGTTATCGATCTGTCAAGGTGATGACCAAAAGTCAAGAAAGCTTTAATGAGATGAGAAACACACCCGCAACTTTCATTACATTAATCGGATGAAAAATATGACCTCCCCGCCCAAAAAATAAGCTGAAACCTTAGGCTTGCCTGAAACAACAATGTGTAACATCATAAAACAAAAAGTAAGAAAGCACTGGTGAGCTCACCAATGGAGGACGGGCTGGTAGGCCGTGGAAAACAGTGGATGACCGAGGAATGCTCAACATAGTTATGAAAACCTCCAGAACAACTCTCCCACAGATCAGGGACACTCTCCAGGAGGTAGGTGTGATGAATGTGTCAGATGGTAAAGTTAGTTTAGCTAAAAAGTACGTAAAAAGCGGTTGGCGACCCATAATGTACGCTATAACATCCACGATAATGAACTACGAGAACGCTTAAATACGTCATTGTTTAGTAATACGAAGGGGGGAGTCGGATTCTGAGGGGGAGTCGAATTCCAGCGCACCAAAAAATCAACTACACCTTATTTTGAGCCAGGAACAACCCTGTATACATGTATAGTGTGGTGATCTGCAAGCACCCTCAAGTTTCAGGACCACGGACAGCGCCCATACCAACAGAGAGGCAGGGTGATCCGAGGGAGGTACACCAAATACACGGTTGGCGAGCATCTCCCAATCAGGCGGACGGCCACGGGGGAACGAAGCGCCGGCTCGTTACAACGACGAGACACACCTGAGGCTCGTTACAGGGAGGAGACACACCTGTGGCTCGGCCAGGAGGACAACAGGACAGGAGGGGAGGACACGGCAGGACGGGGGAAGCAGTGAACAGTGGACAGTGACTAGCCCCACCCCGCACCCTGGAACAACCCCCGGGTGTCGACCTACCCTACACAGCTGTGGCGCAGGAGGTAGAGCCGGCGTCTAATAATCGAATTAAGGTTGGCAGATCGGTGGTTCGAGCCCCGACTGGCCACATGTTGAAGTGTCCTTGGGCAAGACACTGAACCCCCAAATTGCTCCCAATGAGCGGGCCGGCGCCTTGCATGGTAGCTTGCCGCCATTGGTGTGTGAATGGGTGAATGAGAGGCCGTTGTAAAGCGCTTTGGAATAAGGCTATGTAAGTCAGTCCATTTACCATCTACAGCCGGAGGCCTGCGTTCACCCTTATCCTCTGTATGAGGCGACCTTAGATTCAACCGTTAAACGCCAGAGGGTGAGTTAAGTTGGACTTTAGCCTCGAAATGAGGCATCTTTATTTATCGTTATTTATTGAATACGCCCATTGGGCTTCTATAAACTGCAGCTCGGTTTCCATGATGATTACAACCTGGGCCGTGCCCACCTACCTGGTCCTACCATGTCTAAAACACATTCTAAACTTGCCGAGCTGTTTAGACCGTTAGCGTAACAACGGTTAGTGTCACAACAACGTCAATGAGGGGTAGCGGTGGTCGAGTGGATAGTGAGTTGGACTGGCGATCGGAAGGTTGTGAGTTCAAATCCCACCTGAAACCACACCACCACTAGTGTGCCCTTGAGTAAGACGTGGTAAGACAACAAAAGAGGCATTCCATGCGTGCTGATCAGATTCCAGAGCGAATTTACGCGAACGCAGCCCAAGAGAGTTAGCTCCCTTGGCAGGGTGGCTAACGGGCCTCATACACGGTCATTACACCATCCCCCCTCGAGAGAGTGTGACCTCACACTTCACTATACCAAGTCCCTTAGGTGGAAAGGCCTCTCCAACGTTCTCGCGGGCCCCATTCCACCGCTAACACCAATGTAGTGAATGGCAGGGTAGAGTAACTTGCCCTCAGTGGGTATCCAATTCGCTACCTTCCGCCAAGCGACTGCGCTAACCAGAACACCAGAGGTATCTTGGCAGAAGCTTGGCAGGAACGGCCTTATACAGGGTCGTTAGAATATTTTTGAGTCCTGATAGCTGTTGAAAACAGAAGAATCTCAGTTTCCAAAACATGGCACGTTCGTGTCATCTGTCATTAGACCAATATTTATTTTAGTCCGGGACAGCCCTAGAGACAAAGCACTATTGTTTGACACTAGAACAGCTGTGCCTTTTTTTACCTAGAGCTGCCTCCTTTAAAATGGGAATCTGCTACTTACACACAACGACCACTAGTTGGCACCTCTTGTAAATTAGCCTGCAGACTCCTACACAGAAAAACTGCAAAGCTTTATACTAGCTTATCCTGATGTGATTTTGATAATGTAAGGATACTGGGTGGTAGAACGCACATATCTAGGAAAAGTCATGAAAGGAGGGTCCTGAAATTTGATCCAGTGCAAAGATATTTAAAAAAAAATCACATGGTCAAATGGCCCCACCCATGGCTGTTCTAGTGTCAATTGGCTAAATTGATATGATGAATAATTAGCATGATTAACATCCTGTCAGCTAACTGCATATCATCACGTCTAACTGAACATAAAGCTACAATCCAACAACACAGGACACATTTACTATTATTTACCCAGTGAGATGGGTTAAAAAAAACACCACAATCAAACTCACAAGCAACCAGGCGAGCAGTTCAACTGTACTTTGCAGTAGTACAACACAATTAAATCACAGTAATCAAGTACCACTGTGGAATAGCGACACGATGACATAACAATTTAGCTTTGACTTGTTTACGACTCGGTGGAGCGTTGGTGCGTTCATAATAAGGCTGTCAACATCAACATGCCATTGTGCGTCTACAGTAGCGACTACACACACATACACATACACACAGCTTTGTTTTATGGGTAGCATGTCTCTCTCTAAAAGGGCTGGCTCTGGCCAGTAAGTGTCATAAACGGCCACCACAGGCAACTCTCTCTTCCCCCAAGAATGGCTCCACTCTGTGTGGTGCCAGCAGGCCCCTGGCGCAGCGCGGCTGGGAGGTGACATAGGAGCCACTTCTCCTCCGCTCCCCGAGGCAGCATGAATACACACTCTGTCACTTCAGCCCCACATGAATTAGGAGATTCAGATGGAATTTGATCACATTGTCACATAGTCAGTGTGTGACACTCCGTGTGTGCGTTTGGGTGTGTGTGTGTGTGTGACACTCCATGCGTGCGTGCGTGTGTGTGACACTCCATGCGTGCGTGCGTGTGTGTACACTCCGTGCATGTGTGTGTGTGTGTGTGTGTGTGTGTGTGTGTGTGTGTGCATGTGTGCGTATGTGCATGTGCGAGAGGGATGGTGTAGATATGTCGGCTGTCCCCGAGGTATCCCACTCAGTGTAGAATAATCCGAACATGTGTTGTGCCTCTTTAAAGATGCATTAGAACTATAACTCGAAATTGCATTTTAAGATGGTTAACTCTCGCCTCCCCCCCACCCCCCCCCCCCCACTCCCCAACCCCCCCCCCCCACCCCCTCAGCCCACAGCCCCCTACAGCAGGCAGACACACAACCAGCCCATGACATTGACGGACAACCGAATCAACAGGCAAACATCAGCTGTTTCCCATTGTTCTCCTTAAGATAATGAACGTGTCGCAGTCAGGCCTGAGTGAGAGGGGTAGTCTATTCTAGAGTTCACATGTTTAAGAAATGCATAAATATAACTGCGTTAAGCTATACACTTGCAAAGTACAAGGCAGTGTAAAGTGCACTAAGTCATTGGTTGCAAAACATGTTGGCAATGTGCGCAATTGTACACGGGCGCGCACAAAACCACGATTCACCATTAAGCGCATTGAGCGCTTTGAGAAACGGTAATATAAATATATATATGTAATATAACGGGTGACTTACTTTAAGATGGCACTGTCCCCCTGTCTGACGGTGATGTTGTCCTTAGAGAAAGCCTCCCCGCTCCTCGCCGGCACTCCTGCGGGCAGAAGGAACAACAGTCGGAGCCCGATGACCACCAGGCATCTCCACGGCACCGCGAAAACACCACACATGCCCATTTCTCTGATGTCTCCGTCCCTAAAGTAACTTCCACGAAAACTTGAATGTCAAAATATTCCTCGAGCGAATCGTAAACGCTGATGTGACTGTGGTGGTCGACCTCTATCCGTCTGCTCTCTGAAACACCGATGGAGAAATGCTGCTAGAATAAAAAGCTGCTCCTAGAATAAAAAGCCTCCAACGCTGTTTGGACAGGATATTTCCCAAACAGATATTTCCCCCCTCTCTCTCTCTTCTCCGAAGAAGAAGAAAAAGCGCCTTGTGTTGTGTGTTTGTCAGAGAGATGATGTCTCAGACCGTCTCCTCTCCTCTCCTCCGTGTGTTAGTATGTGTACCCGTGGAGAGATGGATGATGATGTCCGCGCAGATGCATCAGATCCCTTTGGGTAGTTTCCCCCGCAGATAACAGCGCTAGACTGCAGTCACACGGACTCTAGAACAACTAGGAGAGTGTGTCTGAATGAAACCAGTGCGTCTGAATCCTTCTGTGGCAGCTTAAACTAATCCTCCTCCATGCATAGTATACTGCTGCTCCGGGGAACCGAGGGAAAGCACTTCTCCGGGGCTGCGCACGGTCTGCAGTGCTCTCTGGCGCGCGGGTGATAACTCTGAACCTTCCGCGCATCATCCCTACTATCATCTACTATCATCCATACTCTCATATACTATCATCCCTCCATCATCCCTCCATCATCCCTCCATCATCCCTACTATCATCCTTACTATCATCCTTACTATCATCCCTACTATCATCTCTACTATCATCCATACCCTCATATACTATCATCTCTACTATCATCCCTATTATCATCCCTATTATCATCCCTACTATCATCCCTACTATCATCCTTACTATCATCCCTACTATCATCCCTATTATCCTCCATACTCTCATATACTATAATCTCTCCTATCATCCCTACTAACATCCCTACTATCATCCCTACTATCATCCTTACTATCATCCCTATTATCATCCCTACTATCATCCCTACTATCATCCCTGTTATTTTCCCTACTATCATCCCTATTATCATCCATACTCTCATATACTATCATCCCTACTATCATCCTTACTATCATCCATACTATCATCCATACCCTCATATACTATCATCCCAACTATCATCCATACTATCATCCTTACTATCATCCCTACTATCATCCATACTCTCATATACTATCATCTCTCCTATCATCCTTACTATCATCCATACTCTCATATACTATCATCCTTACTATCATCCCTACTATCATCCCTACTATCATCCCAACTATCATCCATACTATCATCCCTATTATCATCCATACTATCATCCCTATTATCATCCATACTATCATCCTTATTATCATCCATACTATCATCCTTATTATCATCCATACCCTCATATACTATCAACCCTACTATCATCCATACTATCATCCTTATTATCATCCATACTATCATCCATACTATCATCCATACCCTCATATACTATCATCCCAACTATCATCCATACTATCATCCTTACTATCATCCCTACTATCATCCATACTCTCATATACTATCATCTCTCCTATCATCCCTACTATCATCCTTACTATCATCCCTACTATCATCCCTATTATCATCCCTACTAACATCCTTACTATCATCCCTACTATCATCCCTACTATCATCCCAACTATCATCCTTACTATCATCCATACTATCATCCTTACTATCATCCATACTCTCATATACTATAATCCCTACTATCATCCCTACTATCATCTTTACATCATCCCTACATCATCCATAATATCATCCATAATATCATCCCTACTATCATCCTTACTATCATCCCTATTATCATCCATACTCTCATATACTCTCATCCCTACTATCATCCCTACTATCATCTCTACTATCATCTCTACTATCATCCCTGTTATCATCCATATTATCATCCCTACTATCATCCCTACTATCATCCCTACTACCATCCCTACTATCATCCATACTATCATCCCTACTATCATCTCTACTATCATCTCTACTATCATCCCTGTTATCATCCATATTATCATCCCTTCTATCATCCCTACTATCATCCCTACTATCATCTCTACTATCATCTCTACATCTCTACTATCATCTCTACTATCATCATCCATACCCTCATATACTATCATCCATTCTATCATCTCTACTATCATCTCTACATCTCTACTATCATCTCTATTATCATCTCTACTATCATCTCTACTATCATCTCTACATCTCTACTATCATCTCTACATCTCTACTATCATCTCTACATCTCTACTATCATCTCTACTATCATCTCTACTATCATCTCTACTATCATATCTACTATCATCTCTACATCTCTACTATCATCTCTACTATCATCTCTACTATCATCTCTACTATCATCTCTGCTATCATCTCTACTATCATCTCTACATCTCTACTATCATCTCTACTATCATCTCTATTATCATCTCTACTATCATATCTACTATCATCTCTACTATCATATCTACTATCATCTCTACTATCATCTCTACTATCATCTCACAAAAAAGGCCCAGAAGAGACTGTTTTTCCTGAGGCAGCTCAGGAAATTCCACCTTCCTAAGACCACGCTGGTGAACTTCTACACGGCCATCATTGAGTCCATCGTCACCTCCGCCATCATCATCTGGTTCCCCGCTGCAGCGGCCAAGGACAAGGCCAAGCTGCAGCGGGTGATACGCTCGGTGGAGAGGGTGATTGGCTGCCCTTTGCCCCCCCTTGAGGCCCTGTTTAAAAGTAGGGCTTTGGGGAGGGCCAGGAAGATCAAGGCTGACCCCTCACACCCAGGACACGGTCTCTTCGCCCCGCTCCCCTCAGGCAGGAGGGTGCGGTCCATAAATACTGTGAAGGTCCGACATACAAACAGCTTTTTCCCCACAGCCATCCGGCTCCTAAATGCCGCTGCCCCCCCCCCCCCTGACCTGACCCCTATCTATCTACCCTCCCTCCACCCCCACCCAGAGAGCTTTGCACTGTCTGGATATGAACACTTGAACACTTGAACACTTGATCTCTGCACTTTATATTTATATTAATTATGACTCTTGCACTTTGATGTTGGTTTGCACTGTCTTGTCCTGTCTTGCACCTGTCCTTCTGTAAACCGTGCTCCATGGTACCAAACCAAATTCCTAACATGTTTACATGTCATGGCAATAAAAGTCTTCTGATTCTGATTCTGATTCTGATCTCTACTATCATATCTACTATCATCTCTAAATATCTACTATCATCTCTACATCTCTACTATCATCTCTACTATCATCTCTACTATCATCTCTACATCTCTAATATCATCTCTACTATCATCTCTACATCTCTACTATCATCTTTACTATCATCTCTACATCTCTAATATCATCTCTACTATCATCTCTACATCTATACTATCATCTCTACTATCATCTCTACTATCATCTCTACATCTCTACTATCATCTCTACTATCATCTCTACATCTCTACTATCATCCATACCCTCATACACTATCATCCCTTCTATCATCTCTACTATCATCTCTACCATCATCTCTACTATCATCTCTACTATCATCTCTACATCTCTACTATCATCTCTATTATCACCTCTACTATCATCTCTACATCTCTACTAGCATCTCTACATCTCTACTATCATCTCTACTATCATCTCTACATCTCTACTATCATCTCTACTATCATCTCTACTATCATCCCTGTTATCATCCATATTATCATCCCTTCTATCATCCCTACTATCATCCCTACTATCATCTCTACTATCATCTCTACATCTCTACTATCATCTCTACTATCATCATCCATACCCTCATATACTATCATACATTCTATCATCTCTACTATCATCTCTACTATCATCTCTATTATCATCTCTACTATCATCTCTACATCTCTACTATCATCTCTACTATCATCTCTACATCTCTACTATCATCTCTACTATCATCTCTACTATCATCTCTACTATCATCTCTACATCTCTACTATCATCTCTACTATCATCTCTACTATCATCTCTACATCTCTACTATCATCTCTACATCTCTACTATCATCTCTACAATCATCTCTACTATCATCTCTACTATCATCTCTACTATCATCTCTACTATCATCTCTACTATCATCTCTACTATCATCTCTAAATCATCCCTTTTATCATACATACTCTCATAACTACTATCATCCCTATTATCATCCCTACTATCATCTCTACTATCATCTCTACTATCGCAATTTTAGAAAATAAACGATATGAATCAAGCAGGCTTCTGCATAGATAATGGTGGCAGTACATTTTAGATTATTTCTAAGACAGCGTTATGGCAGTAATAACTATTAATAACAACTAACTAATAGAGATTGATTTAGTATAATTGTCAGCCTATTATAATTGGCCCATTCTTACATAGCGTTGTCAGTGATGCTGAGAATGAAAAACTAAGAGTCATTTTCTGGGCTTAATCTTTCTTTAGTTTCCTAAACTATTTGTCTATTATCGGCACTTACATTAGTACGACAACACATCATTTACATAATTACTGTAGTTTACAGTTAATCTGCTATGACAATGTGTGCTCTGTGTGAATATTGTGCCAAGATTGTGTACCTAAAACATAGATTGAGAACTAATGAGTATTTACTTTTAGTTTAAACAGAAAACATGAATACAGTATTACATCTCTCAATAATAAGATCGTATCAACGAGAGTAAAATAATGTTTTCCTCATGTGAGAAGAGAAAAGTGTAGTGTAATCAAAGTGTAGATGAGGTCAATAGGTCGTTATGCTAATGATGACAAGGTATTTCAGTGCTGACGTTCCTAGCTGGTTATTGAGTAGCGCTGCCCACTCATCTTTCCACAGGGTAAGCACTTCAACTGCCCTTAAGGTCACAGCTGGCGGTAACTAGGCATGCACTGGACATAATTGCATAGGATGAATACGGTCAGCAGCATTGTGTGTTATTGAATTCAGCCTTACTGCATATGTGTCCAGGGACTTCCAAAATGGTAAATGGTAAATGGACTGCACTTATATAACGGCCTCTCATTCACCCATTCACACACACATTCACACACCAATGGAGGCAAGCTACCATGCAAGGCGCCGGCCCGCTCACTGGGAGCAATTTGGGGTTCAGTGTCTTGCCCAAGGACACTTCGACATGTGGCCAGCCGGGGCTCGAACCGCCGATCTGCTGACCTTGTGATCATTAGATGGCGGCTCTACCTCCAGCGCCACAGCCGCCCCAAATATGAAATATGTGACACGTTCTAGTGTTTTGGTCCGCATGTCGGCATCCGATTTAATGATCGTACTTTTTCTTTCAAAATGGGACTACATTTCAGCGTTGTTGAAAATCAATGACACATCCCTCGTCAACTAACACAGCTTGTTCTGTGAGCCTGCTAACAATGTAAAGTAGTGTTATACGTAGTTAACTAGGTAGCACTTTGGATTACTCACCGAATCCATTACGTTGCAGTATTTTGGCTTGACTAGCCAGTGTGTGTTGTGATTCTCAACAACGTTGAAACGTATTACCGTGTTTTCAAAATAAAAGTCTGAACATTTTGACTGGTTGCCGACATGCGGCCTACCCAAAACCCTAGACCGTGTCACTTCTGCGTATCTCTGCACAGGGTTAGATTAGATGGATGGAGAGTAGAGGATATGGGTCACTCAGACTCTGGTTCTGATACTCACACAGCCACCCATTGGATTGGATTTACTGGAGCGTCATCCAATTTATTCTAAGGTCATTATTGGGGGAATTATGATGATGATCTATGAGAGAGAAATTGGGCTAAGATAAGAGTTGGGCTAATTAAAAACTCTATCTGCCTGGGATGCAACCTGAGCCTGCCCACTACGTGTACATCTTAACTCAATGGCTTTTTAATTAAAACCTTTCGCTGACCTCAGCCAAATCTAAGATATGTGGTCTTAATTAGAAGGGGGGGGGGGGTGGAGGGGAGGGGGGGAGGGATGTCTTGGTGAAACACTTGCTCCCAAACTACTGGGCTGATTAAGGTGACAGAGTTTGTTGTAGGATAGGAACTCTCAACACCATAACTGTTTAGCACACCCAGAATCTGCCTCTTTTTAAAGTTATAATATATATATACTGTATATATATATATATGCTAGAGCTTTGCTACATAATTCCATATGTGTTCTTCCATAGTTTAATGAGAAGGTGTGTCCAAATATTTGACTGGTACTGTATATATACTGTATATATATATATATATATATTATATATATATATATATATATATATATATATATATATATATATTCATGCTAGATCTTTGCATTTCTCATTACGGCTGATTCAACAGTTTAAATCACCATGGGATTAACAAGCGTATGTGCGTTACTGTACAGTGTACAGTGTACACATAATATTCTGCATGGGAGCAGTTCCTTAATCAGTCTGTCTTTCACCTACAATAAGACTGTAATCCATAAGGAACCGTGTAATATACATCATCTAGCCAACCTTGGTTGTGTTGAGGCGGAGGGTCAGATGTGGCAGATGACCTTGCATTGTTAACCAGCGCTGTTTTACAAGCCAAGGGGCCGTGCTCTGGGAAATGACGAAGTGGAATGGCATTGTACGGAAGACCCCATGCATGGATCATTTCCGTGGCGTACATCAAAGCACGGCGGGAAGCTACTCTTGCAAAGGCTTTGTTCCTAAAGAGTGACATTTGAATAAATGAATAAAAACACATGGTATTAGTCCGGTGTCAGCTCCTAAAAAATACCATATTGTTCTCTTTTGAAAGTGAGCGTGAAAACTGGCATAATCTTCCACAAAACGGGAACAAAACCTGGCCTTTTTGGAGTCTGTTCTGCTACCTAAGGGTTAAGGCCAAAAATATAAAGGCGTATAGCAGCACACCAATTATAAACGGAGTCGGAATCCGTGTACATTAAGTAAGGTCAGCTTCGACATTTTAATACCTTTTCTTTTGAAGTGTCTAGTGTCTTTATTTCTTCATTTCTCTGGAGCGGTAGGGGCATTTTTAGGGAATTTGGCTGTTTCTAGTTGATATGGTTTAAGAGCAGTAGCACTTAAATCTTCCGTTGTAGGTTAACGGCCAGTAAAAGGCTCTGGGACTGGATGTGTAAGTGGTACTACCCTCTCATATGAGGCCTGGTAAAATGGCACTATATCTAGTTTTGTCGAGATAGCCAACCTTACATAATTTGCATGGATGCAGCTTCTTGATACAAATGCTTAAGCTGTATGCATTTAAAGTATGTCATTAACCCCTAGGTGACGCTGGAGGCACTATATCCTATATCCTGGTTTATTCAGGAAAAAAAACTGTGCTAATTTTCATGTTAACTTTTACAATATTTGATGTTTATCAACTGGACTATCAATTTCGAAATGGGTTAAAGTATTGATTATTGTGTTCAATTAAACAGAACAATCGTTCATACATTTACTTCCATCCCTCCTATACCTTTTCTTGAAAAAGGGATGAAAAAGAGGAAACAGAGATGTTGCCGCTGATATGAAACATCTTCTTTCCAACAGTGCTTTTACATGAACACTGTATTCGTGTGTGCACTGACATTCAGACAACTTCAGTTTCTCAACTTGCGGTTGACATTGGACATGGGCTCTGGCAGTACACAATTATAATTCAGCAGCACAGAACACCTTGAACAGGATCAACTCCCACCCATCCCATGCTGAAGATGAGATTAAATACATTGATATTCCAGATCAAGTATGACCCTCTCCCACCACAGAGGCTACTCAGTGTCCAGGCTTTTATTCGATGGACTGACTTATACATCACCTTTATCCAAAGCGCTTTACAACGGCCTCTCATTCACCCATTCACACACCAATGGCGGCAAACTACCATGCAAGGCGCTGGCCGGCCCGCTCACTGGGAGAAATTTGGGGTTCAGTGTCTTGCCCAAGGACACTTCGACATGTGGCCGGCCGGGGCTCGAACCGCCGATCTGCCAACCTTGTGATCAGTAGACGGCAGCTCTACCTCCTGAACCACGGCCGCCCCAAGCCTATATCTGCTCTTTAGGAGCTCAATTATCTCAAACAGGTGTGTTAGTGCATGCCAGGAACTGTCTCTCTCCGGGAGCAGCACTGGCCACCTCTTCCCTGGACTAATCTTTCATTGTCTCTCGCTGCTTAAAGAAGTGTTACAATCTGCGACTAAATCCTTGAATGTATGAATTAATTTTATACAACAGTTAGTTCCGACCAAGTCATTTGATTGGACAAGAGGCATTCCATGATTGATTGAATTGAATGATTGAAAAACTTTATTAGAAGAATTTGCAGAAGTAGGTACATGAAAGTACATATTACATACAAGGTCAACTAACAGGATAAAAACCCAAGAAAGCCACTGGCTTATTTCAATTGGGGTCCTTGATTCTCAATTCATCGTTACATGTAAGACAGACAAAAAAACTAGTACTATCTACAAGATAATACAGACAAATAACTATTACTATCTACAAGATAAACATACATCCATCATGGGAAGAACAATACAACAAAGCATAAGGTATGTACAGCGGGTAGGACAGGTGGGGACATACACCACAGGTGGGGGCGGGGGACAAAACACAAAGTATGTACAGTGGGTAGTTCGGGTCTTTTAATCTGATTTTTGATTTAGAGGGTCCAGTTACGGATTGCAGCCTCCTGTAAATGTTTTTTGAGAGTGGTTTTGAAGGTGGGCAGTGTTTTGCACTCCTTTAAGATTATAGGAAGGGCGTTCCACATTTTTACTGCATAGTTTGCAAACGAGTTTAACCCCTTGTTTGTGGTGCAATGAGTGCCGATATACAGTATAACAGCACTGGGACCTTTAACTATCTATCACTCCGCCGCACAGGTGTTCTATTAAATGGGTTAACAGGTGTTCTACGACCGAATCACAGCCGTGCTGATATTCAGTATAACAGCACTCCCTCTTGTGTGATATTGCTTAAATGAATGCATTCATTATTTAAGAATCTGAATCGAATGTGCAGACATCAAAATTTGACATTGGAATTGTTTCAATGCCTCCAGTATTTAGTCAGGTCCCAGCAGGGATATACTAAACAGATATGCTGATACCCATCCGACTTTAACTTGACTTCATAGGGAGGAATGCATGCTAACTAGCGTATCCTTGATACTGAGCTGAATCAATAAGGGCCTTGACCTTGAGTTACACTTCAAATATCGACATATCTCTAATTTCAACAAAAAAAACTGCAAGAGAAACAACATCTTTTATTCTCAAAAATATCCGCAGAAATAAACCGTACTGTCTTGTCAAAGCAGCTTTCAGGGTTTAAAGGGTCATAGTAGAATAAAAGAAGGAAATTCTTCTGGACATGAAAATAGTTTTTTTTTTTTCAGGCTCTAGCTAATCTTTTCAGCCATGCAGGCAGGCCACATTTATTTTGACAGCAGGGAAACTTTGAATAGGGAAAGCGACCCGGTTAGCGTGGCTGGTGGATGTATATGGACAGAATAGTTTTTTCAGTCACCCCTAAAAGGTGCAGAAAGTAATAATGTTTTCCTGACATATTATCACCTTGATGTCAGTGGAAAGTCTGTGAGTTGGCAGTTTGTCTCGCTCTGGCACTCTCTCTCTCTCTCTCAGCGGCGTGCTATCCGTGGTGGGATTAGTCCTCTAAATGGTTTGGATAATGACGTCTCGAGAATTGCATTCTAATAATTATCTGGGGGGAAAAAGACCCTAATACATTTATGAAGTGGACTGGAATGAAGCAATGAGGCTAATGAACTGGTAGATTGTCTTCTCTCAGTGTGTGTTTATGTTCTTAAGGGATGACACACACTCGTTCACAGTGCATCAGTACCAGTGTTGCTAGCCCTCAGACAAAACACCAATCACAAATTACCTTAAGATAATGGAAGGCACTTTAAAACAAACAATGAATTTCATTAGCCAAGAAGAAGAAGTCTAACTATCTATCTACCCTCACAGAGTGTCAAGTTGTCTTGCCTGTCTGTCTGTCTTATAGAGGGTGACTGGTAGGAGACGATGTGATAATATGAATTCAGCTGCTCTGCTTATTATTGATTAATC
>NC_137689.1:2998216-3038216 GCF_963989245.1 Nansenia antarctica | reverse complement strand
GTTCCCAGACTGAGGAAGGGTGTTTCTGTTTAGGTGATTATTGTGGAGTCAAAGGTCGAAGGTCGTGAGTCAAGGTCGTATGGGGGCGGGAGATGTTATTCTGTTTTGTAGGGGATTTTGGCATATTCTTTTGGCCCACTACCCACACGTTTAGCTGTGTTGCTCCTTCCACGAATGCATGATCCTTACAAGTTGTACCTCGTTGTAAAAGTGACTAATTAGGCTTTCCAACGATATAAAACACAATACCAATTGGTATTATTAAAGGGGAGGAATAATCGGCCGAAATAACAAAAAAAAATTTTTAGGAGTTTATTGTGTTCTGAGTGGTTCTGAGTGCTTGAAGGGATAGTTCTCCATGTTCTACTATTCCTTGTTGTAAACCATTATTACAATAAAGGGCATTGCAAGGCTGCTTGACTTGAGTTTCCTGTGCTCGTTCTAAATGTCATATCTATATAAGAATCAACTAAATCAACAACAACAAGAACAGCAGGTAACTTGGTCAAGAAGAAATCCTGGCCTCAGCCTTCCATCACGCTTGTTAACAGCACATTATATGCTGGTAACATCTGCCTACAGGACTTAAGTGGTGTTAGTTTACCATTAGTAACCCATCTTCAAACAGGGGCTTTGGTTTTAATGTGTTTACGACGCATGCACAGTCTGCCAGCTCCCCTGTGGCGGCTCTCCCAGACAATATTAATGTTGAGGAATTGTTGGAGATTGGCGATAGATAAGATTAGTCGATTCTAATGACACCGAGAGATGGAATTGATTTGAATTAACTTCGCTCAGACACGTAGACGGTGTGGGTCTAAGAGGCCTAGCGTGAACGTCCTGATCCAGTGTGTGTGTGTGTGTGTGTGTGTGTGTGTGTGTGTGTGTGTGTGTGTGTGTGTGTGTGTGTGTGTGTGTGTGTGTAAACGTCCTGAGCCCAGATCACCAGGGGCGTCCTGTCACTTCTGTTGAAGGAAGGTTGCATCTGCTGAATTGGTTTTGCATCAAATTGACTAGATATTCTTTAGTCCCTGTTCCCGGGATATAAATGATAAATGAACGATCAACGAATGTAGTAGACATGTCATGTTATGGAACTATTCAAAGCAAGCCAAGCTCTTTTTAATGTTAATGCAGCATTAGGTTTTATGGCTTTTATAAATTGAACATCAGTTAGTTCAGATACGCATCGTAAGCAATTAACATAAATGCGTCATGAAATATGCACCTCTGTCTAGATCTCTGTGAAGTATCTGCTGCCACAGTCTTCCCCATTCACGTCGTGTCAATGCTGTTTTAATGCGGATACACATTTACAACAGATTATCTTTTCATACATACATTTCAATAGCGCTCTGAAAGCAACATTCAACTACGTCTCTTTTCTCTCCAACAATGTCAGAAGTGTCTGGTTTCGGCGGTAGTGTGTTTGCTCAAAAACAGTACGACAAGAGAGAAGGATGCGCTTTCAATTTTCTCAATATCTTGGAATAAGGATAAGTCAAAAAGCTCGAGGGATGGATTTATTATCCTTATCATGAGAAGTAAATATAAACCGCGCATTGTTCTCTGGGCCCCTTTCAACAGAAATGCCTGAAGCAGTGGCAAATAAGAGGAGAAGATGAGGGGAACTGAACGAGAATACTGGAGAAGGAAGATAGAAACTACAAACCAGGAAGGAATGATGAATAGAGAATCCTGGTAGCATTGATATTACTACAGCCTCTCAACCAAAGGCGCTTATTGTTTTAGTGGCATTCTCCCCAGGGGTGGTTATGGTGATGATATAACATTTGTGCTCTGTTTTTTCCTTTACCGGTTACTGGTTTGATCTGTGTCAGATTAGTTCAGACTGTTGCATTGAATATAATACAATAGCAGCATGGTGTTTGATTGTTTTGACAATGCAATGATATGAATCATGTATGTGACACACACGGTCTGGTCAATTGGTGTTCTGTCTTTCGAAGATAGAAAGATGTGAATAGGCCTACATGTCAGCGTTGTTGAAAATCACATCGCTAGTCAACTAACACAGCTTGTTTTGTGAGCCTGCTAACAATGTAAAGTAGTGTCATAGTTAACTAGGTAGCAGTGGGGATTACTCACCCAATCCATTGTGTTGTTGCAGTGTTTTGGCTCGACTAGCGAGTGTTGTGTGTGTGATTCTCAACAACGTTGAAACGTATTTATCAAAATAAAAGGCTGAACGTTTGATGAACGTGATTGGTTGCCGACTTGCGGCTCAAACGAGCAGGCCGTGTCACATATTCAAGCCCAGTAAGATTGATGGAGCAGTTGTGTAGTAAACCAATTGCAAATAATGGCCACTCAACACTTTAAACTCAATCAGGTGTCTTTGAAAGACTGAGCGCTCTCCAAACAGCAGTTGATGGATGATCATCTCTTCTAATCCTCACTTCAGGAGCAGAATATTTGTTTACTCCGCCTCTTCATCAAAATAGCTAATATTCTAGTTGTTGTTGTTATGTCCTGTTGTGTACATGTCTCTGTGAAACTCAATAAAAATATTAACCAAAAATAAAAAATAAAAAAGTTAATATTCAAGTAATTGCGAGCTTATGTTATAGAGGATGCGAGCATTTCGAAATGAACAAATTGCTGTCCCAGTCCAAGATACATTCAGTACATTGGGTTAGGGTTAGGGTTAGGTACATTCAGTGTAGGTGTGAAATCATTACAATATTTACATAAAAGGTGATTTAATAATAATGTTTCCATCCAGCATTATGGTCGTATAGCTTCTGGTGTGTGAGATGGTTTTAGCTCTCTCATGCTAATAGAACAAGCGCCAACAATCGTCTCAAAAGAACTCTCTGACGGCATGTGACTGTCATCATATGTTATGTTTAACATAGTTATATTATATTATGTTGTATAACATGTCAGTCTTGTCAGCATTTCTTTTTTAAAGTATTCTTACCATACCATTCAAAAGCCTGTTTTCTGGGGCATTGTTAGAAAGTGCATAGCCTGTATATGTACGTATATACCATTTCCTTTGTAGTGCTTTGTGTTGAAAGATGAATCATTTCCTGACACCCGATTGCATTAACCCATCTGTATCTGTCATTTTCTCCAAATGACCTGTTTCCTTTACACCAAGTATTTTCTCTCAGCCTTCAAAGGAGGTACATTTATGTTTTTATATCATGTTCTTATATCTCTATTTGCACTTCTGGTTAGATGCTAAACTGCATTCCGTTGTCTGGTACTTGTACTCTGCAATGACAATTGAAAAAAACAATTCCAGCACCACACCTGGGTTCACACTGCACAGCAAACCCTGACAGATTACCATAGACTACTGTCAATGTGGACTGACTTTTATAGCGCCTTTATCCAAAGCGCTTTACAACGGCCTCTCATTCACCCACTCACACACACATTCACACACCAATGGTGGCAAGCTACCATGCAAGGCGCCGGCCGGCCCGCTCACTGGGAGCAGCAATTTGGGGTTCAGTGTCTTGCCCAAGGACACTTCGACATGTGGCCAGCCGGGGCTCGAACCGCCGATCTGCCAACCTTGCGATCATTAGACGGCGGCTCTACCTCCTGAGACACAGCCACCCCGAAGTAAGGAAACATCTGACTATGAGTTGAAACATATTGTTTTGAATATTATATATTGACAGACATAATTGCTGTAACTGTACATAGACTACTGTAAAATAATAAAACTGTGGTCAATTGTGAAGCGCCAATGCTTGATGACAAGAAAAACAGAACACAAATATGAAGCAATAATGACACTATAATTATACACATCTGACAGTGTCTGGTGAAGCATTCCTTCAGTAGGGCAAGGTCATTTTTCTGTATTTTTTTCTCCAGATTCTGAAAGTGCAGATTGAAAGCTTTCAAATGATGTGTCAAATATGAAAACAGTTGAAGAAGATATGCTTATTTGAATGTTGGTCCACCTCAAACCAAATAGGGGAGAAATACGCTCTGAATCAAAACACAGGTGAAACAGCTGCTAATAGCTGCTAATAGCTAGCAGCTTAGAAGAAGCACTGCTATGAACATCTAACTGCATGTTTAGCACATCACAACATGCTGATAGAACGTCAACATGCTAAAAAAACACATAACTACACATAATTAGATGATCACACAGTCCTTGATTTTGAACACGTCTTAAAACTTACGTTTGTTTGCGAGCCATGTATCACTAACCCAGTAGCCTATGTCAGATGAGACAGTGAATCCAATTCACTAATGATATTTAGTGAACCTAAAACTGCCGTTTGTAATATCGAGTGGGCTCTTGAACCCTTCACCTTTCGTACTATGCAAAAAAAACGCTAAAAGAAGCTTGGTCCTTTGTGCGACTTGAGAATTGCCGACATCCGGACCTTTCCACCAAACCGTGTCACATATATACAAGAAGGTCTATACACCAGTCATTTGCTAAACTAAGAAAGAGTAAAAGTGGACACAAAATCGCTTCTTCTTTCAATGACTATGCACCTTTACTCAAAGGCATCAGTGAAGTCCACAGACAAATCTATCAGCTCTTAACACAACCAATGATTTATTTTTATTTTTTATATAATTCAATGATTACACTGTTACACTGTGAGGCCTCCCACGCTGCCTGCCTATTGGCTGTTGCTGTTTCCTTGGGGAACCTTGGCTGAGTGGGAAGGTCATCAGCCTAACTACTGTCACCTGGGTTTGGGGAGCTGAGGATGGATATTGTGGGTGTATCCTCAGCTCACTCTCTCTCTTCCACTTGCCTTTCTTCCTTTGGGGTTTTGGTGAGGTCTTGGGTTACCTAGGTTTTGGGCCTCCTATTTTGACACTACATACATACACACACCCCTGACACATACAACAAACATTCTACACTCATGGCATACACTACTGATTCTTATCCATATTCTTATACTTATGTTATTTAGTTTAATTTGCTTAATTAGTATAATAAAACTAACGTTATTAGTTGTCTCATTTAAACACGCTTGTGGACTCCCTTTTTTGCCACTACCTTCGGGTTTATGACCTACACTAACATCACTCAACATAAAAATGGACGCCTCCAGACCTTATTTTGGCTTCTAACATCTTAAAGTGTCCCCTCGATCCCCCAAATCCAGACGCCAAAACTTTCAGATGTATTTTGGAATGAAAGACGTCTCATTGGTATGCAAACGCCCTCATCTAGGCTCCAGGGACCCAACCCACCCTGGGTACGAACACTTTACCCGGCTGCCCTCTAAAAGGCGGTTCAGGACCATGGCCGCAAGGACAAACAGACTGAAGAACAGCTTCTACCACAGGGCCGTCCAGGCCCTGAACACAGCAAAGACCTAGGTTCTGGGCCCTGGACAGTCTGGACGGATTGATGGCAGCTGCTGGACTGAAAAAAAAATCAGGTGTAGTGCTGAGGCACAAATATGTACATTTCAAGCCTGCAAACTGCGACACTTTAAATAAATGTGCAATAACAATATGCAATATGACAACCCTAGTCGTCTATCTGTACAGTATAGTATAGTGGATAGTGTACATAGCCTTTATTTATGTAAACCAGCTCCTTCCCTTCTTGTGTTTTTTTTAAAGTTTTTTATTTTTTATTTTATTCTTTCCTAACACCAGGGGAGCCACCCCTCCTAAATTTCGTTGTTTGGTACCTGTACTGTAGCAATGACAATAAAGACCATTCATTCATTCATTCATCTGCTTTTACTCCTGCACTCAGGCGTGTTCCAGAGTTCCTCCCCGTCCTCCCGCTTCTCTGCCATGTGTGTAGGCAGGAGAGCTAATATTTTTGTTCCTTTTCTAAAATTACCTTTCTTTATGTAAGTGCCGCCCCAGAGATTTAGGCAACCTGGAAACTGGTTAGTGCAACGTGGGAATGAGATTTGTTCTTTGTCCAGTTTGCCCGCAGGCGTGAATATTTGAAACAAATATAGGCCGAGGAAATGAGAATCCTTAGCTGACCAGGACAACATTCATCACCACGAATATCTCACTCGTTTGATCAATGGCCAAGATAAAAGACAACAACATATTTTACCGCCGAGATACTGGACAATATTCTACGAGACGAAGGTTGTCTGTTGTTTGGTTGTTGTTCAGTAGAAGCATCATCATCCTCGAGTTCCAGAAACATCGGGCTTTGTGGATCGATGGGAGAAATATGTAACGTCCTCATCATTGTGAGACACAAGGTCTGTCTGAACTTTGAGTTTCCTGAACAAATGAGGTAGGAAAGTTTGTGGCAGATACAGCATGTGAAGGGTTAACTCCCATGTAGATGTAGAGGCAAATGGATTGCACTTGTATACCACCTTATTCCAAATCGCTTTACAACGGCCTCTCATTCACCCGTTCACACACACATTCACACACCGATGGCGAGGTAGGCAAGCTACCATGCAAGGCGCCAGCCTGCTCATTGGGAGCAATTTGGGGTTTCAGTGTCTTGCCCAAGGACTCCTCGGACATCAAGGACATGTGGCCAGCCAGGGTTCGAACCGCCGATCTGCCGACCTTGCGATCATCTGACGTCGGCTCTACCTCCTGTGCCACAACCGCCCCCAGGCCTCAGTCTCACATTGCTGTTAACTGCACATCCCTAAAGGGTAAAGGGTGCTGGTACTATATGTATAAAAACATTCATCTTTTTTCATTTGGAAACATTGACAGTTCATTGGTGTAATATCCTCACCCTCAAATGTCAAATTCAGATACCAGACGCCAGTGGGGGTCTGGTAAAGCAGTCCTTGATCACACACTCCAAACACCAACGGTTTGCCGTTAGACATCAGTTTGAGCCGGCGATCGTAAATAATAGAGGTCGCCTGTGACCTGACACAGGGACATTGGTTTTCCGTTGTTCATAAATACCCAGAATCCTCCGTCACTCAGTCAAGACCTCTCTCAAGTCATCCCCAAGATTAATTCGAGTGCTAACCCTGAAACCATTGAACATGAGATGATGACTAATATCACACAGGGAAGGACTCTCAGAGCCTCTAATCCCTCACTGTCACAGAACGTTTGGGTAAAGAGCCTTTACCCAAACTGCACCACTGAGAGGTTGGCAGGTTGCGGCTGTGGCCGTTTTTGACGGTAGCCATTTTAGGATAAGTAGCGACGTTTGTGTAACTGCCAACTGCCAACCTGCCATATCTCTCCTTGACCTGTTCCACTCCAGGACCAATGAGAGAGCAGGAAAAGGGCGAGCCCCCCTGCCTCTCACTGACTCTCGGACTTCCACTCCCAGCCCCACCCTGTCACACACGCACACACACGCACACGCACACGCACACACACACTCTCTCTCACTCTCACGCACACACTCAGACACACTCAGACACACGCACACACACTCTCTCACACACACACACTGTCTCTCACACACACTGTCTCTCTCACACACACTCTCTCTCTCACACACACACTCTCTCTCTCTCACACACACAGTCTCTCACTCACACTGTCTCTCACTCTCACAGACACACACACACACACACACACACACACACACACACACACACACACACACACACAATCTACTGACAGTGACATTCATATCAGTTCTACATTTATTCCTATTTCCAGCACACATAATTATTGTTCTATTGCTCTTTTTGCCGTTGTCTTTTGAATTATATAGATATTGCTTATATATTGTTGTTATTTACATCCTATTAACCAGTGGTGTGCCGTCAGGGCCAGCAAGGCCTTCTCTGCTGGCCTAAACATCATCAGAATATACATTTTATTTTAATATATATTTTCCACAAATATGTATTAATGATTCCCCATAGTCTATTCTCTTCATTTCATAGCTTTCCTCTTGGTTGCGCTGCTTCCAGTCTCCGATTGAGATTTGGAGGGCTGGCCTTTATGTTAGAGCTTTTATCCAATCAAAATGTGTTGCTAGGGGGCTCAAAAATCTGCCCGCCTTCACATTAAACGGTGCTGCGGATTCGACCTGTAACTTAACATTGGAACGAGAAAACCTGTGGCGTACCTAGTAAACCTACGTAGATGCGAGCAAAAGCAACAACGGCGCCTGCTGTAAGGCTCAATGATGTCAGCACCCAGCACGTCTTTTGATTGGATACGCACTATTGCTACGCACTATTGATACGCACTATTGATATTCACTATTGAGATGCGGAACTATGCCGGTAGATGTGAAACGTTTGAAAGTGCGCAGGGAAACGGAGCATCACAACGAAAGCTTTCGTTGACTGATCGATAATACTGATCGATTGTGTCCTGTTTTTGGGTAAACAATAACTTTCATTTAGGGGACACAATGAAAGCGCCAAATCCACAAACAGAGGAAACTACGTTGAGCTTCTTTCTTTTCTGGCTGAAAACAACCCAGATTTACATTACCACCTGTCCACAAACAAAGTGTTTACTGGGACGTCAGGCAAAATACAAAACGACCTGATTTTTGCTATTACTGAAGTGATGGAAGAAGAGATCAAAATGGAGATTAAAAAGGCACCCTTTGTCGCTATTATGGTGGACGAGACGACAGACGTGGGTAATGTAGCGATCTTAAAGATGTTAGTTTAACACTCTTCATTGTAAATGCGGATTTATTGATTAAAAATGCTTCGGAAATATTAATATAACTCTGTTGTACTTGTCTGACTATGTTAAGGTGATGCAACGCCCGGTTATACTGTGTTTCTGTCTAGTTTCTAGAGCCATGGCGTCATAACGATGGTATTAAGAGGTAGAATAATTCAGGTAGGAATGTGTCGGACATCACTGAAGGCCTAGGTGTGAAATGCACCGCCCGCCACTGCTATTAACTAACCTCACCAAGTCAATTTCCTGTATGTGCAAATACTAAAATATATACAGTATATTCCCGAAATAAAATATAATTCTGATTCAGATTGTGAACAAGTAGTGGGTTGTACTGTAAATCTTTTCATGGCTCACGTTTCTCTTCTTTTTTTACCTCTCCCAGTAAATCAATAAGTTGAAGTTTTATAACAGAGAGCTGACTGGTTTATTAGACTTTATAGCACACGAGAGAGCTGTGGAGAAGCTTCTAGCAGTCAGGCTCAGAAATTGTAAAAATTTTCTCAGAAGAAGATTTCTCTCTCTGCAGCCTTTTCATTGCAGGGCCTTGTACATAGCTGTAATTATTCATTCGCATCGTTGACACAACTAGGCCATAATATCCTCTTCTTTGAATCTATAAACACAATTATTCTGGTCCGAAAACTTTGACTTTAAAGACTTTAAGTTTGGCTTAAGTTCAAAACCAAGATGTTACTTTATAACATCATATTCAAAGTACAGTGGTTTAGATCTTTCTTGAAAGTGCACGGCATGAGGTTGTTTCGAAATGCACACCACGGTTCACTGTGAGTGCGCCCTTAATTGGCAAAATATCCTTCTTCTTCAAAAAAAAAAAAAAAAATGATTCAATTTTAATTACAAACTATGAATCACCTGTACTTAATTATTCATGCTACAGATGAATAATTACTGAAAAAAACTGTCATAACGACTTCTCCAAATTAGCTGTAGTTGACATTAATTGGATACACTGTACCCATCACTAATTATTATTTAAATCCCAGAGTTGTCAGAGGATGGTTAGTTCTACGTGCCGAGATATGGTTCTACATTTGAACGGTTCCTCTAGAAATGTTCACATTGAGTTGTTGGGTGAGAAGTTGGATTGTTGGTGCAAGCTCTGTTCAGCCATGTTTGACCTTTCGTGAGCTTAGAATTATAAGGTTCTATCTCCGTTTAGGGTAGTTCAGAGATATTGAGCGTCAACGTTTTTACATTCCATTATGTTTGTGAGATGGAACCTTTGTATTTTATTAATTACTAACTGAAAAATGTCAACATTTTAAAAATAACACCACACAGGCATTAATAAACACCTAATGGATGAGATTATGTAAAAAACTCAATTTCGACAAAAATGGAGATAGAACCTTATAAAAGTCACGCTTTTCCAAAAACTGATGTTTGAGGTGCTGGTGGAAAGCCAGTGAGTACAGAAAGACTGTGTAAGGCAGGGAGATGAGAGGGATAGGGAAAGGTATTCTGCTGATGAGAAGATGGATAGCGGTTACTAAGCGTTAAGGCAGAGGTTGTACATTGTTTCCCTTTTTTATTCATTTTTTCATTTATCTTGTTCCCCAGCTTTTATATTCACTTTGTGTTTTCATTCCTGTTGTAAAGCACTTTGAGCTGCATTTCTTGTATGAAAGGTGCTATATAAATAAAGCTTTACTTACTTTACTTAATTACATTAGATATGTTAACTTAACACAATCGTCATTAATATAGAACTTCTGGGGCCGGTTTCACAGATAAGGCTTAAGCCTAGTCCTGGACTAAATCACACTTTCAATGTAAAATCTCCATTGAAGATGCTTTTTAGTCCAGGATTAGGCTTAAGCCTTGTCTGTGAAACTGGCCCCTGAAGATGTTTCTCATATCGAAATACCAAATCTTAACAAATACCACATTTTTTACCCATCCATACATCATTTATTGTAAAGATTTAACCCTAGGACATAGGATAACATAGCCTTGAGCACAATGGAAGGCAGCTACTTCACTTCTCCTCCAGAGAAATTGTGCTGAGTGAGAGAGTGAGTGAAGGATGTTGAACTATCAACAGTGTAGTTGAGGTTGTAGCATCACTGATTCCAGCCTCACAAAATGGTCTGAAGCCGGGATAAGCAGCTGTCATTTGGATTGCTGCTATCTACTGACAGTCTGCGAGGCTCAGCGGAAATGGGAGGCGATGCTGGTGTTATTAGAGAGGAGTGATCCAGTCCTCTGACAAGACGCCCAGACAACTCGCCTGTGTTTAGATTAACAGACACACACACACACACACACACACACACACACACACACACACACACACACACACGCTCGCCTGTGTCTAGATTAAGGCTCAGAGTCAATCAAATCTGACGTCACAAAATGTATGTGCGCAGGCACACACACACACACAGAGATACGCACGCACGCAAGCAGGCACTCACACACACTCGCGAGCACAGACACACTCACACACACACACACGCACACGCTCCCCTGTGTCTAGATTAAGGCTCAGAGTCAATCAAACCTGCCGTCACAAAATGTATGTAGTATTTCACAGAATGGCAAAACACACACACACACACACGCACACACAGACGCACACACAGACACGCACACTGAGAGACACGCACGCATGCGCATGTACACACACACACAAACACACACACACGCACGCACAGACACACACACACACACACACACACACACACAGACAGACACGGACGCATCCACACACAGACACACACACACACACACACAGACACAGAGACGCACACACACACACACACACACACAGACACACACACACACACACACACACCGCCTCCTATCGCATGACTTTCAATATGATTTTGGACATTGCCCCTTCACAACTACGCATCGCTGCACGTCCTTTCCATTCCAAAATAAATGTTGGTAGCGTTTTTCCATTACAGCACGGAAGAGGGAGGCAGGGGGAAGGAGGCGTGTGGGGCTGTGATTCAGAGTTCAGCAGAGTAACAGCTGCAGGGGAGAAGTTGTTACTGAGCCTGCTGGTGTGGGAGCAGAGACTCCTGTACCGCCCCCCGGATGGGAGGAGGGCAAACAGTCTGTGGCTGAGGCGAGAGGTGTCCACACAGATGCCTAGCGCCCTCCGCAGACACCGCCTGCCTGCGCTGGAGGCCCTCGATGGCAGGGAGCTGGGTACCGGTGATGTACTGGGCAGTTTTCACCCCCCGTTGCCGTACCACACTGTGATGCAGTTGGTGAGGATGCTCTCAATGGTGCAGCAGTAGAAGTTGGTCAGGATTCCTGGGAGACAGATGGGCTTTCTTCATTCTTCAGTCTCCTCAGGAAGTATAGACGCTGCTGGGCCTTTTTGACCAGGGAAGAGGAGTTGAGGGTCCAAGAGATGTCCTCGGAGATGTGGACACCCAGGAACTTGAAGCTGGAGACACGCTCCACCTCCATCTCATTGTAGGGGACTGTAGTCCACAATGATCTCCTTGGTGTTCTTGGTGTTGAGGGTCAGGTTGTTGTCAGCACACCGCACGGCCAGATGTTGGACCTCCTCCCTGTAGGCCAAGTCGTTATTGTTACTTATCAGGCCTGCCACCGTGGTGTCATCTGCGAACTTCCTGATGTGTTAGAGCCATGCACCGGCACGCAGTCATGGGTGAAGAGAGAGAAGAGGAGAGGGCTCAGCACACAACCCTGTGGGACACCGGTATTCAGGGTCAGGGTGGAGGAGGTGTGGTTGTCTAACCTAACAAACTGGGCTCTGTTGGTCAGGAAGTCCAGGGTCCAGTTGCAGAGGGAGATGCTGATACCAAGCTCACTGAGCTTGGTGACCAGCCTGGAGGGGATGATGACGGTGTTGAAAGCTGAGCTGAAGTCGATGAGCAGCATCCCTGCGTAGGTGTTGTTGTTATCCAGGTGGGTCAGGGGTGAGTGTAGTTCTGTTGACCACTGTGGGCGGGAGTCAAACTGTGTGATCAAACTGTGTGATCCAGTGTGGGTGGGGGTGGTATTTAAGGTGAGCAACCGTAACCTTAGGACCAACCTCTTGAAGCTCTTCATGATGATGGGGGTTGAGCGCAACAGGGTGGAAGTCATTCAGGCTGGCTGCAGCAAAATGCTTTGGCACCGGCATGGTGGTTGCTAACTTGAGGCTCGTGGGGACAACTGCCTGGGCCAGTGACAGGTTAAACTTGTCGTATCAGAGGTGGAAAGGCTTATATTACCTGTTATATTACCTCCAATGTTGTACCAGCCTTGTACCCCAAGACTTCTACTGCCTCCCCACTACTGTTTCTCTGTTTCTCCAGTGTCTATACAAAAAAAACTGTATTTTTGTCTTTTTGGGGGGTTTATTTTTGTTCCTTCTATCACGGAGACTGCCAATGGCCCCTGGCCTGAGCTAGATTACTCTTCCTGCTACGACTGGTGGATTGATGATTCACTTGCTTAGTCAAATGTATTAATTGTAAGTCGCTTTGGAATAAGGCGTCTGCTAAATGCCAAAAATGTAAGATGTAAATGTTAACCTCTTAACTGACACTATGGTAATTCAATCAGTGATGTTGGCTACCTTAGCATTGGTGTGCATGTATCCACTAAAAGTAACAGTATTCATGTAAGAGTATTAAGCTACTCAATGGGTCTGATACATTATGGTTATATGGATGATTTCCATTCATACTCGACACTAACTAGGTGGTAGTGGAGATTAGTCACTGAATCCATTGCATTGCAATATTTTGCCTTGACTAGCGAGGGTGTCATTGATTGTGTCATTGATGTATGCACATTTTTCAGAATAAAAGTCTGAACATTTTGATGTCTTACTGACTTGTTCCCGCTGTCACCAGCTGCTGTCACATTATATTCTCTGGGGTCACCAAAACGAGTCTTTGAAGTTTTCTGCTGAAAATACCGTTTCACATGTCTTTGACATTAGAGAAAGGTATTACATTTGCTGAGTCGGTAGTGACATCCTAACCTACACAGTGTGTAATTGATTCCTATGCAAATCAGAGACCCTATAAAAACAAAGATATTCATTCCAGAATTACATAAGCTATAATCCTCTCATTAAGATGGACTCAGTTCAATTCATTGGGTGATTCGTTGATTACTTTTTTGCTTTTCAGCTCATTTTAAGAGTGTTATTGCAAAGGGTTTGAATACTTATGCACATGAGGTATTTCAGTGTTTCAATTGTAATTGTTGCAGACATTTCTAAAGAGCTTGTAGTTTTCACTTTGTCATCAGGGGGTATTGTGTGTGGAGTGATGAACATTTTTGAGTCTATAACACAACAAATTGTGGAAATAGTGAAGAGGTCTGGTGACTTTCTATAGGCACTGTACAATGTATTTGAGCCTCAACAACATAACATGTTAAACTTCTGACTCATAATCAAGGTCACACTCTGGACCTCTTCATCACCAAAGGCCTAGGCCCTAGACATTTCAAACGTTCTTGTAACTGACATTGCCCTATCTGACACTTCTTGCATATTATTCTTTCACTTGTCTATCTTTCCTGTTATTCAAACCATGTCTGAAACTCCGACAAAATGACACATCAATGAAAACAGCAACGCGCTGTTTATAGAGACCATTCCCTGGACCCCCTCCATAACGTCTAACTCAGCCTCAGTAAATGACCTTCTACACGACTTCAACTTAAACGTTACACAAAAACATTGATGCCATTGCGCCAATTAGGTCTAAAATCCTTCTCTGGTAAGCAAAACACTCCCTGGAGGACCGCTCCATCTGTCAAGGCCCGAAAAAGAGTAAAACAGAGCGCAGATGGAGAAAAACAAACCTTCAAGTCGTTTATGATACTTATAAAGAGAATCTTTAAAACTATAACATAGAAATAAGAAGCGCCAGACAATCGTTTTTTCTCTAAGATCATATAAACAATAACATCAATATCAATCAATGGCCGCATCCTTTTTAAAACTGTTGATAAACTATCAAATCCCCCAACACCCGTTCCTCAGGAACTTCTCTCGACTAGGAAATTAAATGAGTTTGCGTCCTTTTTTAACAATAAAATAGAAGCCCATTAGACAAGTCATTAGCTCCTCTGAGTCAGGCATGAAAAACATGTCTCCGTTAACAGCCCCAAATAGGGCTAATATGACAACTATGTCACAATTTAACACCGTCGACTACTAATGAAATTATGTTGTCTTAAAGCGTCCACCTGTGCGCTTGATGTCCTGCCAACAAGTAAAAAAAAAAAAAAAAAAACATATTTAGCTGCTTGGCAGGTGAATTAATATAAATAATCAACACTACTAAAAAAGAGCAGCCTAGACCCATTTGTGCTGAACAACTGCAGACCCATATCAAACCTACCCTTCATAGGAAAGATAATTGAAAAGGTTGTCCACAAACAACTTAGCAACTATTTGACCCTAAATGACCTCTTTGATGACTAAATCAGGCTTTCACCCACTACATAGCACTAAAACGGCCCTTTTTAAGGTCTTGAATGACATTTGTGTAAATACAGATTCTGGGAAAATCTCAGTTTTGGTATTACTAGATCATAGCGCTGCCTTTGACACTGTAGGCCACAACATTATAATAGATAGACTAAAGAATTGGGTAGGACATTCAGACATGGTCCTAAATTGGTTTAGATCCTACCTACAGGACAGAAGCTACTATGTCTCCATTGGCAACTTTGCATCCAACCAAATTAAAATGACACGTGGAGTTCAATCTCTGGCCCCCTTCTATTCAATCTCTACATGCTTCCATTGGGACACATCTTAAAAAAGATCTAAAATGCGGATGACACTCAAATCTACATAGCCCTCTCACCGAACGACTATAGTCCCATCGACAATCTCTGTAATTGCATTGAACAAATAAACGCCTGGCTTCCAAAACCTTCCTCCAACTAAACAAAGATAAAACAGAGATAACTGTGTTCAGTGCACCTGACAAAAGATCGAAAGTCAGTGCCCACCTTGATTCTCTCTCTCTTCAGACAAAAAAAATGGTCAAAAATCTTGGTGTAATTCTAGACTCCGATCTAAACTTCAAACAGCCACATAAACTCTAACTAAATCAGGCGACTATCACCTGAAAAACATAGCAAGAATGAGAGGTTTCACGTCCAAACAACACTTTGAAAAACTCATCTGTGCATTTGTTTCGAGTAGACTCGATTACTGTAACGGTCTACTAACAGGCCTATCTAAATCCTATCTAAATCTCTGTTCGCAAATTGCAGCTCCTGCAAAATGCTGCTGCTAGGGTCCTAACAAAAACTAAGACATGTTAACATATTACACCAATCCTGAGATCTCTACACTGGCTACCAGTCTCTCAGAGAATTTAATTCAAAGTACTTTTAATTGCATATAAATCACAAAATGGTCTTGGACCAATATATCAGACCTTCTCTCTCAGCTAATCTGTTTTTATTACTTTTACTTGTTTACTTATTCTCCTCTAGTTGTACTTTATGCTGTATGTAAAGCACTTTGAATTGCCTCTGTAGTATGAAATGTGCTCTGCAAATAAACTAAATAAACTTGCGTCGCCTTGCCTTCTCAAAAACTTCTCCAAAACCTCCTGAACCTGTTCAGGGAGCTGAGAGACCGGTGATGAACTGCACCGTACCGCCCTGCAGCTTTACAGTGTGAGCGAGATTCATTAAATAATTTTATTTACACAATCGAGGATTCAGAAATGTTGCGTTCCTGCTCAAATGTTTATAAAACTTTGCATTTCGCTCTCCGCCTAAACTCCAGCGAACTGAACCTCATGTTATCAAGCCACCGCCCAGACTACTCTTATTGCCTGGCCCGGGGATATGGTACAATATGATATGTCCCAGATGTAATTCAATATGGAATGTTGTACCAGAGAAAACATATTGTACTTATTTTTTTTACATATATATTACTTTCCTCCATGCTTCTGAAGCATGGCATTCATGTAGATTTATTTTTCTGTTTTCAAAAAACATTTAGGAGGCCTTGCCTACTGGGAACACATGCCCCCGATACATATATACATATACAATACATATACACACACACACACACACACACACACTATACACACACACACACGCACAGACAGACATACACACATACACCCCCCCCCCCCCACACACACACACACACACACACACACATACACACGCACACACACACACACACACACACACACACACACACACACACACACACTATACACATCCACACCCACACACACACACAGACCCCCCCCCACACACACACACACCCCCACACACACACCAGTGAGATGCAACATGTAGCATTTTGCATAGAAACATGACGTATATATGACTTGTATGACTCTCTCATCTTCATGCCAGAGTCGTGTGTGTTCCACACAATGCAGCACGTCTCTCTAAGTATGATGTCTTGTTGTTCCCTCCTGGATCAGCCAAGCCCCCCCCGTGTCCTTCAGCATCTAAAACATCTAAAACTGTTCTGCTTTGTTCTGTCGACAGCGACGTGTTTGTAATTGCATATACAGGTACTAACTGTAACCTCATTCTCCGGTTCTCATTGTGCAAAGTACATTAGTTTTCCATACAGCTTAACTTGAGAAATATACGACCGTATTCATCACAACCATATCAATATTGGTATTAGAGCAGGAAATTAGAAAGTACAAGTATTTTATCACCCCATTCTTCAAGCCGTAAAGCACGGGAACACAAAAGCCTGTTGCCAAAGTCCAAGGCCATAGTTGTTGTCTTGTTGTCGCTACATTGTTAAAAAAACAAACGATGCTGCATAAAGTCTTCAGACAAAAATCCATGGAGGTCTCAAGTGTGACGTCCTTGGAGATGCAGGTAGCAGGCCTCGACATTAATGCCGTTTTACTTGTCCGGAGCAAGATATTATCAAAGCGTACGGGTGATCGACGGGCGTGTACGCTTTGATAATATCTTCACCCACGATAATCTAGTCTGGTCTGGCGCCTGCGCCGTCTGTTGTTCTTCCTGCACACAGGTAAACATATTCAGGGATTTAGCTTTGTCATCGTGCTCGCGCAAACAAACTGAATCTGTTTGATTCAATCAACATTGTACGAGGAATCAGGGGCGCGAGTTTAACTCATTGTTCCAACAAACTGCTGTTTCCTCGGGAGTCGGGGGAAATGCACTTATGCACTCGAATATATAGCATCTGGTTTCTCTCTAGTGTTCTCAAATCCCACTCTAAATGACCCACTAAAACAACACCCCCCCCCCCCTGGGCCAGGAACCAAAATAGAGGATAAGGGATATGGCCATCTGTATTCAGAATTACCATTCCCTAATAAAACAGTCTCAAATAATGTTCTTGTATGTTAAACAGGCTTCTGCAACGGCAACAGTTAATGGTTGGTTGGTTAAATAAGTGCAATTTAAGGAAGGCAGTTCATATAGTAGATGGTAAACAGACTGACTTATCTAGCGCCTTATTCCAAAGCTGCTTTACAAAGGCCTCTCATTCTCCCGTTCACACACACATTCACACACCGATGGCGGCAAGCTACCATGCAAGACGCCGGCCCGCTCACTGGGAGCAATTTGGGGTTCAATGCCTTGCCCAAGGACGCTTCGACACTTGGCCAGCCGGGACTCGAACCGCCGATCTGCCAACCTTGTGATCATTAGACGGCGGCTCTACCTCCTGCACCACAGACAGAGTGTGTGTGTGTTAATCATGTTTACGTAGAGTGTGTGTGTGACTCCAGGGAAACTCTGAGAACATCCCAACCAGCAGGGGTCCTAGACACCAGGGTAGACCCCAGGTTGGGCGATATATCTGTGTCAAAGAAGAAGAAGAAATGTGAGGAAGGGCTGTGTTGTAAACACCATGGCCATTGAGCACCATGGAGAGCCTTAAAGGTGAGGAGGAGGAGTTCCATGGAGAGCCTTAAAGGTGAGGAGGGGGGTCTGGAAGGAGATTCTATGGGGAGACAGTGTTTGGCTAAATGTCAAACATGTAAAAATATAAATGCCAGTGAAGTTGTTGGAGGGAGGGAGGGGCGGCGGGGGGGGTGATGTAGGGAGACAGTGAAGTTGTTGCAGGGTGGGGGGGGGGGCGGGGGGGTGATGTAGGGTGATGTGCTCCCAGGGGTTAGTGCGGGTGAGGATCCTGGCAGCTGAGTTGTGGACATACTGTATTCTAGCCGGTTCAGGGCCTTGCTGGAAACACCAAGAAGTAAGGTTAAGGATATGTTACAATAATCCAGACGGGAGGTGACAAAATATGTATTATAGTTTTTTTCTCCGATTGCTAAGTCACAGTGTTCAAAACTGAAGTCACATTGTCAAAGCTCTTCATACAGTCAGAAAGACAGAAGTCCATGTGGACCGAACTGTGCCTTGTTTTACATTTTGTGTGCTGCTTTCACACAAAATGCATCAATGACCACGTTCTCCAAAATCCATGAACTTTTCTGTCATTCAAACTCCATCACCTTCAAAACACTATGTATTCGCTACATGTTTGTTCAAATGTAACACACTGTGTTCAAAACTATGTAGAACACATTCAAAACGGAATGATTTTGTGCATTTTTGCAGTAATCAATTTGAACTGCCTAGAAAATATTAGACATTAGATATTTTTTGTGTGATTGCTATTGTATTGTAGCCCTGGAATTTCCTTTTATTTTATTTTTTTCCACTTTATTTTCCACAAGTAAATGTACCGTAACTTACTTTCTGCACAGATACTGAAAAAAATACAAAGAATAATAAAGGATAGAAGCAAATTGCAGCGTTTCTGGTTCGGTCTTGTTGCCTAATACTTTCCAGTTGAACAGTCAACTATTCTGTCTATGATTACTATACATCAAACCATTCTTATAATGAAATATTCATTCCTGTGAAAATCCTTCAAACTATGTAATGCTCCCTGTTGTTAGTGTTTTGTAGGTCACAAAGAGTGTTATGAATGACTGTGTATGCTTTCTGAGTGAACATTGTTCCCAGTGTATGGTTGAACGAGCTTCTTTTGAGACGTGTGAAGTGTTTTGGTGGTTTGAGTGAGTTTTGGAAATTATACTATATATATACTAAGTGTTTGGCCAAGATGCATGTTAGTAATGCAGACTGTATGGAGAGTTTTGACAATGTGACTTCAGTTTTGAACACTGCGTTTTGAACTGCTATCAGATTATGTTTGTTATGTTTCAGCGGCGGTATCAGAGAATTGGAAATATCAAAGGTTTGAGACAGCGCCTTGCATGGTAGCCTACCGCCGTTGGTGTGTGAATGTGTGTGTGAATGGGTGAATGAGAGGCCATTGTAAAGCGCTTTAGAATAAGGCGCTATGTAAGTCAGTCTGTTTATGATCTCAACATTATTACAGAGAGAAAGGTATTGACAAACGTTGCTTTTTTAAAGCCTTGGGGAGCGATGCTTGACCTTTGACCTGTGGAGATTGATTCTGTCATGTGACCTGTATGTACGCAGTCTTCAGGTTAGTCTTTGTGTTAGTGAATGTTTGTAAAAAAAATAGACATATTAACATAATGTATGTTCATGATTTTTTTTTTTGGTAATATAATGCTCGAGAATTGATTACTAGATGTCGTCAGTGTCTGGTACAACTCTACTTTGATTGTTGCACTGTTTTGAGTGTGCGGCTGCTGCTTTTTTCATTCCATGTGGTACAAATCTACTGAAAGGCATCACTGAAGCTTGAGTTTTTAATTATATATAGATAGATAGATAGATAGATAGATAGGATACTAGATAGATACTAGATAGATAGATAGATAGATAGATAAATAGATACTAGATAGATACTAGATAGATACTAGATAGATAGATAGATAGATAGATAGATAGATAGATAGATAGATGATAGATAGATTGATAGATAGATAGATAGATAGATAGATAGATAGATAGATAGATAGATAGATAGATAGATAGATAGATAGATAGATAGATAGATAGATAGATAGATAGATAGATAGACAGACAGACAGACAGACAGACAGACAGACAGACAGACAGACAGACAGACAGACAGACAGACAGACAGACAGATAGACAGACAGATAGATAGATAGATAGATACTAGATAGATAGATAGATAGATAGATAGGAGAGGTGCAGTCTCTCTTCTCCTGTCCGCTCTTGAGATTTTAATAACAACTCTACTCCCTTAACCATAAGACACACACGAGGGAAGAGAGATGCAACATAGAGGAGAGAAGGTCGATACTCTACAGTTCACTACTACAAACGAACAAACACCAGTCTAGACATTGAATCAGACACCAGACTGCAACAGGGATGCTTCTACCAGAGAGAGAAACAGTGATCACGTACCATCTAGCTACCAGAACATAAACATTATCATGCCAGAGGCATTGTTTGAGGTTGGCTGATGTTTCACTCTTTCTGCTCCGATTTCACCATATATAGGAAGTGCTCATGTAACATCTTCATTTTAATCTCAAGCGCAGATAACGTCACAGATCAATTACCAGTGATTGTGTGTGTCGGATGCGCACGTGTGCACGTATGTGTGTGTGTGCATGAAAGAGATAGAGAGCGCGGGGGGGGGGGGGGGAGCGTTTACTGTGAGATTGAATACAGCAGGCCAGAGATTAAAAGGTTCATACTGCCATGGAGACGGTTGTGTACCTCAATGCCGCTGCTGCGTTAGAGTGTTGGTTTGCCTGAAAAGGGACATTTGAGGTGAATTGCCAGTTTGCAGGTCTATAGGTCTATCAAATGTGACACGTACAGTAAGACTCAAAGACATGACATGACACACGCACAGACAGACAGACAGACACAGACAGACAGACAGACACACAGACAGACAGACAGACACACGCACAGAGAGACAGACAGACAGACAGACAGACAGACAGACAGACAGACAGGCAGGCAGACAGACACACCCACACACACACACACACCCACACCCGCGTATACCACATGACACAACCATTGTCATCCTTCTGGAAGGGTCTTCCAGTGGTATTGAAACTGGATAGAAAAGCAGCTTATATATACAGTATATATAGGACATGACAGCTTATATATACAGTATATAGGACATGAGGAGATGGCTGTGACCGAGATTCCTCAAAGTCTCTTAACGACCTGGCTAAGGTTTCCCCCTCCTATCTGGGTGGGTGGAGAGGGGCTGGAGAGGTTGGCAATGGCATTAGGATCAAACTAAATGTGTGCACAAAACAAGATTAAATTACATCATATTATTTGTTCCGGTTTTTAAACAAAATTCCATATGTAGCCTACTGGTGGTGATAGTTGTTCTCTATGGAAACTGTACCAAGCAGACATGTTACATTTTAACCATGTAGCCTAGCAGACCCTTTTCCAAAGTGACTTCCAATTAGAGCCTACAGGGACGGTCTGTCCCTGGAGTAATTTAGGGCTAAGTGCCTTACTCAAGGGCACGCTAGTGGGGGTGGTCCCCGGCGGGCTTTGAACTCATGACCTGCCAGATATATTCCATTTATCCAGTGACCATGAAGACATGAATAATAAAGACACATCTCATCTCCTGTCATGAAATCAAAAAAGAAACATGGCTACGAACATCTAACTGCCTGTTCAAGCACATCACAACATGCTGATAGAACTTCAACATGCTAAAAACACATAACTACACATAATGCCATGTATCAGTAACCCAGTACACTAGATGATAGAGTTAATCCAATTCAATTATAAGTACTTAGTGATCCTAAAATTGTTTTTAAGAAAAAAACTGCTTGTTATATCGAGTGGACACTTCAACATTTACACTTTCGTAATATGCACAAAACCAAAACGAAAAAAAAAAAGATGCTTTTTGGTAATTTGCGCGACTTGAGAATTGTCGACATGCGACCCTTTTCATCAGACCTCGTCACATATGAGACGCAGACATGAGCATTAGACACTAATAAACATTAGAATTGCTTAATGATTTAATGGTTGCTGTGTCGAGGTAAAATACCTCAAATAAAATGTGCGGAAAAGGCCAGTTGACTGTGGTGTGAACCTGTTAAACACTGACCTACTGTAGGTTGAGGTTAGGGCTGGGTAGTATCACACACAACCCTGCCTCTATTAATCTCTCTTTCTATCAGATTACAGCAGCTTTGGTACAGCACATTTGGTCAAAGATGGTCTTACGATTATTGCTGACGGATGGGGCTGAAGAAATGTAACCACTCACACTCATAGATGGAGCTACGGCTGCCATGACTGACCACCATCCAATCACAACGTTCCTTAGCTCTACAGTGTCTGTTAACAATGACATTGTTTACAAACAAAGGCGTAAAACAAACTTCGATTTTGGTTATAAGCGTATAGTTCAGTATAGACAGTTGAACTAAGCTCATGACGGAATTATACATTTGATTCTTTGATAATCAACGGCTATATCATTAATCAAAAGTGTATGTAACAATCTCAGATTGCCCCCTTCAAATAATGGGCTGTGTGGAAATGTGAGCTGAATTCATGATTGCGGTACAGCAGTTACTCAGAGGATAGATGCAGACACAGATAATTGTCTTGAACTTTAATACCGTATCTCTCCCTCCCTCACTCTGACACATTTGCAATAGCTCTGGCCATGGGGCGACTCAAACTTCTCCTAGATTATGAGAGGATCCTAAAATGCACAGTTTTAGGTATGAGGTAATGTAGCTGCATTGCAGTCCCTTTAGAAGGCATGTTGCATTAACGCCCAATTAGTATGGCATGGATGTAAACTCTCCATCCGACAATCATGATTTATTCACAATCGTTATGTTTATCCGCCATCATGATTTATTCACAATCAAAACAAAACATCCAATCAACCTTTAATTGAAGTACATTTATTCAGAGAAAAAAAACACAAAAAAAACTATCGTCGAGATATGATAATTATTTCTAACAAAACCATGTGTGCCACAATTATTGGCACCCGTGCATGTAACACTTTGTACAACCCTCCCTTTGCCAATAGAACAGCACTGAGTCTTCTCCTGTCACATCTAATCAGGTTGGAGAATACAGAGCGAGGAATCTGAGACCATTCCTCTTTACAGAATCTCTCCAGATCATCCAGGGGTCCTAGGTCCTCTCTCCCCTCCCCTCCCCTCCCCTCCTCTCCCTCTCCCTCTCCTCTCCCTCTCCTCTCCCTCTCCTCTCCTCTCCTCTCCTCTCCTCTCCTCTCCTCTCCTCTCCTCTCCCGCTCAGCCGCTCAGCCCACAGGTTTTCAACAGGGTTTAGGTCAGGGAAATGAGATGGCCATGGCAGAAGCTAGAGATTTTGTGTTCAGTGAACCATACTTTCATGGCAGAGGCTGTCAGATTCAGATTTAAAATGTGCTGGTATTTCATTGGAGTTCATGAACAACCTAACCAACCGAACCTATCAAGGTTCCCAGGGCCTTCGGAGGAAAAACAGCCCCACAACACCACCGGAACCTCCACCGTACTGAACAATGGGGATCAGGTCCTTCTGTTTACGCCAAACCCACCTTGTGTGTGTGTGTGTGTTTGTTGCCAAAAAGCTGAATTGTAGTTTCCTCTCACCATAGAACACGGTTCCAGTCAAAGTTCCACTAGCGCTTAGCATACTCCAGGCGCTCGACTCGAGTTTCTGGTGAAATGACAGGAAAGGGTTTTTTCTGGCATGCCTTCTGAATACATTTGTTGGCGGAGGTGGTGTATGGAGGTGGCGTCTAATGGTAGTGTCGGAGACTTGGTGACCCCAAGATGCTACACTCCTCTGTATCTCTCCCACAGCCATCCTTGGGGATTGTTTTTGCCTCTCTTACCATCCTCCTCTCTGTGCGTGGGGGCAAAACAAACTTGGGTCCTCTTCCAGGAAAGTTTGTAACAATTCCAGTTGCTTTGAACATTTTAAGCATTGCCAACGGTTAGATATGGGCATTTTCAGGTGAGTAGCTATTTCTTTTATAGCCATTCTCTGACTTATGAAGCTCAACACACTTTTCCCTCATTTGATTTGTGTGTTAATAAAGGAATACGGCCTCTGTGTCACCTCATATTTATACCCCAGTGAAACAGGAAGTCGTGGATTACTGCTTGAAAGTTCCTAAATCTCTGATCAACTTAAAACTTAATTTAAATGGAAACTTGCTTCAGTTACATTTTGTTCAGAAGACTTGGTTTTGTTAGAAATAATTATTTCTTGATGACAGATTTTCTTTTCTCAGAATGAATTCAATTAAAAGTTGGATGTTTAAAAAAAATGTTCAGTGTGACTTTAAGCTAATTCATTTTTATAACCCTTTTTACTCATCTTTACCAGGGGTGCCAATAATTGTGGAGGGCACTGCAGTTGCGAGCAGCCATGCCAGGGTAAATGGTAAATGGACTGACTTATAGCACCTTATTCCAAAGTGCTTTACAACAGCCTCTCATTCACCCATTCACACACCAATGGCGGCAAGCTACCATGCAAGGCACCGGCCCGTTCATTGGGAGCAATTTGGGGTTCAGTGTCTTGCCCAAGGACACCTCGACACATGGCCAGCCAGGGATCAAACCACCGAACCGCTGACCATGCGATCATTAGACACCAGCTCTACCTCCTGAGCCATAGCCGCCCCCAAAGTTCTAAGCTATGGCAAAATATTGCACCTCATATTCCACAGGGCATAAACAGAATACTTAAATAAATAAATTACTACTAATGTCTTTCGAGAGAAAATCCTGGAATTGTCTGAGATTATTATTATTATAATAATAACCCAAGTCTGAGAAATGAGGCGTTATATCGTATTTCCAATGTTGCAGCATCATTTAAAAATGTTCTCCAAAGCTACTAGGCAGATCTGCATTAACTTTGGTATCCATGATATATGGGCAAAGATCTTCCAATGTAAAATATTTTTATTAGACATGCTAAAACAACATGACTGCTATAAGCCAAACGCAATATATAGGGGCTAGGTGATGCCATAACACTGACCTTCTGTTCCAGATTTAATGACTCCAAGTCAAACAGATTGAGTATATAAATATACACTTGATATAGTGGTACCATCTGAGAGACCTGAATATGACTCATGGGTCCTTAGAGTGCTAGACGTAATAAACAGACGTATTGTGTTTAAACAGAGATATTAAGTTCGGTGGTGATACACCCCTCTGTCTTATTTGTAAGTTTGTAGTAAATAACACAACCTCATGAGAGTTCATTGGTACATAGCAGCCAGTCATTGTCCCCAGCACTACCTTAATTAGGGCCCTATACTGTCTTTTATTTATTGTTGTTGTTTATTTTTATTATTACTACTCAATCTTTTTTATTACTACTCGATCCGTTTGTAAAGCATCTTTGAGTGTCTAGAAAAGCGCTATAGAAGTCTAATGTATTATTATTATTATTATTATTATTATTATTATTATTGTTGTTTTAGCTGAATGACTGTGTGTTGATAGACCTTGGTCCATAGATGCTGTATATACATTACCATACAGATCGGCCCAGCATTTGCAGATGAGACGTCATCTGAGTGGCAGCTAAATATAGCTGGAGCCATGCCCGAGGTCTAAGGTATAGCCCAGTGTTGTACCTCATACTCGATGTGTGTGGTGATCTATAGACGTGCTGCGTCTTCAACACTAAAGCCACTCGACTCTGCCACTCACTCTGCCCTTAGATTTGTCAAGGGTGCCAATTACAACACTCACCGTTGTCTTTTATATAACACGGTTGGCTGGTCATCCCTGGATGGGGATGAGGTGTAATAGGCGTTGGTATCTGTTTATTTATAAGGCGCTGCTTGGGAATTTGCCACTGTACATTTATTCACTGTTAAATCAGAATCTTGGCCCTTTCCTCACCTGATCAAATACCTGGCTTGCTCTAAAGGTCCCCTGTATGCGTACAGAACGTGGAAGGACTGCCTTTTTATTCGCTGCTCCACACTGCTGGAACGTGCTACAAAGCACTTTGAAAATAGACTCTCTCCCATCTATTAGTCAATTCAAGGCCGTGACTAGGGACCACTGTGTATCTGTTTGTTCCTGCTTTGATTGGTCCTGGTTGAAATGTGTGTTTATTATTGTTAATGTTGCAATGTTTTTGTATATCCTGGACACTCGGCGCCACCGAAAATGAGGGTCTCCCTCAGGGATCCCCGAGTTGAAATAAAGGCTTGAAATGAAATGAAATGAAATTATTTCACAGGGCACAAACAATACTTGAAAAAATGGACATGATGTGTTTCAAATGACCCACCAGCGACCAGCTAGTGGTCATTGTGTGTAAATAGCAGCTTAGCATTGTAAAGAGGCGGCTCTTATAGTAGGTAACAAGGCACGGTTGTTGTAGTGTTAATTGGTTCAGAGTTTCACTGCTTAGACCCCATAACTAATCAGTTTACTCTCTCAAGCCTCCAATGAGTTTGTTAACTCGTTTGTTAGACGTACTAGTTAGTTAGTTGTCATGAATAAACCCTTGACGATACACAATGCCATATTATAGTCATGAAATCAAGGGGCTTTTCTGTGAAGTGCAACCAAACCAGAACTGGACTCTCTCTCTCGCCACCCTCCTCCTCCCCCGAATAGGAATTCCACCCACGGTCCAAAACTAATGGGGCCGTAATAACACTCCAACCATGTGGCAGAATTGACTAGTGTGCATGCGGACCTGTTGAAGAGGAACCGCGCGGCTGACTAGTGAGTGGTCCCTTTGAAGGATGGGCCTCTCTCTCTCTCTCTCTCTCTCTCTCTCTCTTCGTTATATTAGGTCTCTCTCTCTCTCACTGTTATATTAGGTTTGGGGGAAATTGGAAAGCCTCTTGACAGGTCCCCCTTGATCTTCATTGACTTTCATCAAAGGTTGAGGCACTGCATAGGAAGATTGGGAGGGGATTACTTCAGAGTGTTTGTAGGCTTTGGTGTTAAATTAGTCATGGATTACAACACAGAGGGGCTTTCCTTCAATTTAAAGCTATACAGCGTTTGTAGCTAGGCTACAGGGACGAGGGCTCTGTCTCTGATTAGCTCCTGCACATGTAAATTGAGATCAGGCAACATGCTAGCCTGTAGGATGTTGTGCGATGCTCATTTAATCAGCCATGAGGGGTCATTTTGACCCCTGCGAGTAAAGAAAAGTGTTATCGTCGCACTCGATCACATTTCAGGACCCTCCTTTCATGGCTTTTCCTAGATAATGTGCGTTCTACCACCCCAGTATCCTTACATTTTCCAAAAAATCTAATCAGGATAAGCTAGTATGAACTACAGTGGCGGCTGGTGCTAAAATGTTTGGGTGGGGCACAGGTTATGGGGGCATGCTCCACGGGGAAGAATATCAACTTTAAAATCTGGATTTACAGTCAATTTTAGCATGAGAATAGCTCTACCCCCCTGTACAGACCTCGCCATCCCCTCTACCCCCCTGTACAGACCTCTTCATCCCCTCTACCCCCCTGTACAGACCTCTTCATCCCCTCTACCCACCTCTACAGACCTCTTCATCCCCTCTACCCACCTCTACAGACCTCTCCATCCCCTCTACCCTCCTCTACAGACCTCTCCATCCCCTCTACCCTCCTCTACAGACCTCTCCATCCCCTCTACCCCCCTGTACAGACCTCTTCATCCCCTCTACCCCCCTGTACAGACCTCTTCATACCCTCTACCCCCCTGTACAGACCTCTTCATCCCCTCTACCCCCCTGTACAGACCTCTTCATCCCCTCTACCCCTCTGTACAGACCTCTTCATCCCCTCTACCCCCCCTGTACAGACCTCTTCATCACCTCTACCCCCCTGTACAGACCTCTTCATCACCTCTACCCCCCCTGTACAGACCTCTTCATCACCTCTACCCCCCCTTGTACAGACCTCTTCATCACCTCTACCCCCCCAGTTTTCTCTACAATTTCTACACGTCAACGTGTACCGAAACACTTGTTTCCAACGTGGTCCTACGTTTCTCCTACACCAAGACACATACAAAGAGCATAGAAACATACAAAGAGCATAGAAACATACAAAGAGCATAGAAGATACAATCAGAATACAGTCTGCCATTCCTTCTCCCAGCATAGATTTGGTTTTCCTATCATGACTGAAGGACAGATGATTCACTTACTTACACAAGTTTGACTTCGGTAATAGGTCCAGTTGCAATATCAAGTTGGGAACAACAGATGCCTCCTTCTAATCCATTTGTTCAATTTGTTTACAAAGTCCGGTAGTGGAAAGCAGAACAACGCATTTGTTACTTCACATCCCGCTAGCCATGTTTTCTTCTCATACCAACCCCTCGTAAATCCTCGGTTATACGATTTTCCAATTTTCCCTGCCTTTGTATAAACTTGCTTTATAATTAAATTTGGTCTGGGTGGTCCTAATTCCTTTACTGTTAATTTCTCCTGGTTGCTACGACGGCTGAACGGTGTTTCTTTTAAAGATTCAACCGAGTTGTTCAGAACATTACTAGCCATGGTGAAGCAGGTGAACGAACGTGACGCCGGCCGTATGACATGACGTAAGCACGTACGATTCTTTGTGCATGTCCCAAAACCCCATAGACAAATGACCGAATGGCCTGAAGTTACCAAAATAGATTTTACATGCAAGTCTACGAGAACAGCCTAGTGCAATTTCGAGTAGACTGAAAGTTGCCCTGAAAGGGGCGGGACTTGAAGCTGATTGGAACATACTCCACAGAACACTAGCTGATTGGACTATGATATACTCCACAGAACACTAGCTGATTGGACTATGATATTCAGAAGCAACACTGTCTAGAAGTCATAGAAAAAAATCTCTCTCTTCTCCCTTTGGTGGGGCATTGTCCAATTGCCCCTAATGAACCAGCCTCCCCTGATGAACTACGATATTTTGCTGTTTTTCCTGTGTAGGAGAGGCAGGCTAATTTACAAGCGGACAACTAGTGGTCGTTGTGTGTAAATAGCAGCTTGAGCATTGTAAAGAGGCGGGTCTTTTTAGTAAAAAAAAAAAGGCACAGCTGTTCTAGTGTTAATGCAGTACACTAAACACAATCCCCTCAAAAGGATTCCTAAACCTCAAATCAATTCTGGACTGAATCGGTGTGGCATTGAAGTGACTATTGATCCTTTTTTTTGGAATGAGGTTGTTTATTAAAACACTCAAAGAATTTGGGATACTTTTATACTTTTTATGAAGGACAAAATCCAAGTTTTTCTGTTTGTATGATATTACAACGTGACGGATTGATGGATCTATTTTAGTGTAAGGACACCCTTCTATTGTAATAAAGTGCAATTAACGTGACATTGAACAATGTTTTCTAAGGACAGTAATGTCATACGGCAGAATTTTCAGGATGCATTGTATTGTTCAACTGCAAACCCAACATGTTGTTGTGATGTTCTAAATACAGCAATGTTCATTATCTGCCCTCGAAAGATTTCTATGAAAGGTGTATTGATAAAAGCGCTGTTGTGCTCAAGAATGAGTGATGCTGTTTCCTCGCTGGGCACAAACACAATATTGATTACCCATCTTCCGAGCGTCGCCTGTCATTTTTCTACTCTCTTTCACAGAGGACAGCAATCACTCCCAAGCCCACTGGCACTAATGTCGACCGTTAGAGATGGACTGAAATAACGAACACAATACAGGATTCGATGAATCACACTTGTGGACTTTACACAAGATCCACCTGTCACACTGTGTGAGATTTACCAAGCAGAACATGGTTAGCCGTGTCATTTTCCTTTCAGAAGATGAAGGACGTACTGTCGTTTCCAGATCTATCAACTTTACAGTCATCACAATCACCAGTATGCAGTGGTGGACTCAGGCTGTTTGAAGGGCAGGGGCGAAAAGAAAAAAAGGGCACCTACTGGACAACATGGGACCCCCTCAGTGCACATGGTCAAGTTTAGACCATTGGAAGGGCAGCCAATAGGGCACATCCTCTAATTTTGCCACTCAAAAGGGCACTTTAGTGCGACGTTTTTCGACTGTAGGGGCACATGGTCAAGTTTAGACCATTGGAGGGGCACCAATAGGGCACGTCTTCTAATTTTCGTCACTCAAAAGGGCATTTTTGCCACTCAAAAGGGGACTTAAGCGAGACGTTTTCAACCGTGGGGGCACCAGGAGGGGCGCTCGCCCCCCCTGCCCCCCACTGAGTCCGCCAGTGCCAGTATGTTTAATGCAGTGTATCGCAGGGCTGCCAAGGCTTGTGTCTGTCTCTGGAGTGGACGGACACAATTTTGCCACAAACCAAAAAACAGCCATGACCGCGTAAACAACAGGATTATGCAAATACAACTCAATAAGAAAATCCAATTGGTTAAATGGGTCTTGAGGCTCTTTGCCTGTGTGCTTGTGCTGCACTGCAACAAGTACATCTGAGTAAGATGAAATATCTTAAATCAAGGCAAAACATGCTTGTTTTTTTGTCTGACTGAACTAGTTTTAAGATAACTCTATCATGGCAAGACAGTGAAAGTTTCCAGTTAAGATAATTCTACTTATTTTTAGTAATATTTCCCCGATTTTATTGCAGTTTTTTCTTGGTTTTGAGAGCTGACTTTTAGCAGTGTGGGGAAAAAAACTCTTGCTATTCCTGAAAAGAAGCCAGTGATAGAGACAACAGTCTGAAATTGAGCTCTGTTTCTAATAAAAAAACTACGGGTAATAGCCTTCCCCCCGCTAGGAGGCCTGCTGTGAACTGAGTACAGGAGCTACAGTATGAATACATCAACCACCTACGAGTGCTGAGGAACTGCCTTTGAGAGAAGGGAAATGCTGCGGAATGTGGATTTGATCAGGAACCGCCATATCTCTTCAGATGCTCCTGACACATCCATGTCTACCTCCTGGAGAGTGTTCCTTATCTGTGGGACATTTCGCTTCGGGTTTGGGGATTTTCTTAATTGGCAGTTCCACAGTCATCCACACTGTAGTAGTAGTAGAAGTCCTTGCTTAGTCTACCAGTCGGTTTGCGTTTGCTGAGATCACCGGTGCTTTCTTTTGTTTTTCTTCTTTTCATTCGTCAAACTAGCTGATTTCTTGGCCAGCAGGATTTGGCTGGTGTTTCTGATGGTCTAATTCAGACTTTCTCAGTCTAATAATAGCCTTCCTTCACTCTCCCTGACACCTGTTTTGGCCCTCACGTTGACAGACTCCCAAACGCAAAAGCCTAGAATCAATACTCCACATCGACAGCTCTCTTACCCCCGCACGGATGATGTGATGGAATACACCTGACTTATCCGAAACACCCGTCAAGCCACTTTCTCCATTACATATGTTGGAACCCCCTAACCCTACCCGATTGGTAGTAATCCTGTATACACCCCCCCCCTCCCTCCCAGAGAGGTTGGATCAAATCCAGATCACGGAAAACTCTGACTCTTGCAGTCACCATGACAGAATGACACACCCCAGTTTAATGGTGTCATATCTGCCATCTGGGGGAGGATGGGGGGGAGGAGGGGGGCGCGTACTAAGTGTGATAATCTCCCCGCTGTGATCACGGATGTTGTATCTGAATTCAGGATCACATTTCACTTTCCCCATTCCTTTAGTAAGTAAACCTTTAGTAAATCCTGTTTCGGTGATGCAACTCTGAGAAATCGTGAGTTATGATCTCAACATTGTACCAGGGAAACAGCTGGGGTAAGTATAGATAATAGATACTAGTGCCTTGCTATAATGGACTTCAAATACAGTACATTTGTAACAATTTGCACAACTGCAGCGAATTTTCTTTAGTGTTGTCCTAGATTCATAGCGAGCAGGGCTCAACAGTTGTGCTGGTAGTTAACACTAGATCAGCCGTGCCTTTTTCACCTACTAAAAGACCCCCCAAATGACCCCCTCTTTACAATGCTACGCTGCTATTTACACACAACGACCACTAGTTGGCCGCTTGTAAATTAGCCTGCCTCCTACACAGAAAAACTGCAAAATGTGATTTTGAAAATGTAAGGATACTGGGTGGTAGAACGCACATATCTAGGAAAAGTCATGAAAGGAGGGTCCTGAAATGTGATCGAGTGCAAAGATATAATTTAAAAAATATATATGAATGAATAATCGACCCCTAAATGACCCCTCATGTTAGCTAAGATAGCAATTACATGACACTCAAAACTGAGTTCAGCTTTCTGATATACACTACATGGCCAAACGTATGTGAAACACACTGAACCATATGTGCTTGTTGAGAACGTCTCGTTCTAAAACCATGGGCATTAATATGGAGTCGCTCCCCCCCTTTGCTGCTATAACAGCCTCCACTCTTCTGGGGAAAGACTTTCCACTAGATTTTGGAACATGGTTGCGGGGATTTGCTCCCATTCAGCCAAAAGAGAATTACTGTGGTCGGGCGCTGATGTTGGGCGAGAAAGCCTGGCTCACAGTCGGTGTTGCAATTCATCCCCAAGGTGTTTGGATGGGGTTGAGGTCAGAGCTCTGTGTGCAGGCCAGTCAAATTCTGCTACACCAAACCCAGCCAGCCATGTCATCATGGACCTCGCTTTGTGTATGGAGGCTTGTCATGCTGAAACAGGAAAGGGCCTTCCCCCAAACCCCCCGTTGTTATAAAGTTAGGAGCATACAGCTCTCTAGAATCTCATTGTATGCTGTGGCGTTAAGATTTCCCTTCACTGGAACTAAGGCGCCTAGTCCAAACCATGAAAGCAGCCCCAGGCCATAATTGTGTCCACTTACTTAACACGTGGTTTTGGAAGTGATTCAGTTTAAATTGCACCTTTGTGCATTTCAGCGTCTAAATATACAAAATGGAAAGGTCTCAAATGTCTCACAAACACTTCCAATAACGCAATGTCTTAAAACACGAATAAAGACGTGCAAATGAAGGACTAAACACTGTTTTCATGATGTTTCTAAACCTCCCATGTGGTTTGGGAATTGATTCCTTTTTGCATTGCTCCTTTGTGCATTTCAGCCTCTAACTAACACGATAAGGCAATAAAAACCGTGTCTCAAATGTCTCACAAACACTTATAATACCTTGTCACTGTTGGGAATCACATTTTTTTTTTTATCAGGTAGACTTAAATCCAACCATAATTACTTTCTAATGGCCATCATTGAGTGTGTATGACATTAAGTTCTAATTGAATTTAGCATAAGTAGCTTTTTATTTTTTATTGAACACCTGTCTGATAATGTCATTAATAAGGTGCTATATATACAGCCCTTCAGTAGATTAAAGGCTTTACCTGTTAACACTAGAACAGCCATGGGTGTGAGTAAAGAACAATGTTATGATCTTTGCACTCGATCAAATTTCAGGACCCTCCTCCCATGACTTTTCCTAGATATGTGAGTTCTACCACCCAGTATCCTTACATTTTCAAAATCACATCAGGATAAGCTAGTATGAAGCTATTTTGCAGTTTTTCTGTGTAGGAGGCAGGCTAGTTTACAAGAGGCGCCAACTAGTGGTCGGTGTGTGAAAGTAGCAGCTTCCCAATGTAAAGACTATGGTCATTTGACCCCCGAGGCGGCTCTTATAGTAGGTAAAAAAAGGCACGGCTGTTCTAGTGTTAAGAAGACAGTCGGTATCTTGTGTTCCTTTCTAGAGAGAGGCTCTTTTGTACGTTTCTGTGTGTGATGGCTACTTATAAAGGAGCAAAGAAACGCATGCATCTTTTCACATGCAAAGTGGAGATTAGCATACACCGAATCTGCTCTTTTAATCATGCACATGATACGTGTTTGATTTGATATCATCATCATGAGAGACCTCTTTCATTAAATAAATCCTTTTGTAACAATTTCCTGAATGCATTTTTGATAAGGAACAGACATGATGGTGAAGAAAAGAGAAGAGAAAAGTGATGAGAAGAATAGCCTTAATATAGAGGAGTAAACCACTAATCAAATTATTTAATTACTAAACATTTTCTCTCTGAACCTACATCTAATTATTTCTGACAGAAACTGATTCTCCTCTGTTCTCTATATCGGTATCAAACGTCTTTATTTTACCTTTACTGCCTTCACAGTAAACGAGACAGATTATTAAATAATACAACTGACAGATGATTAAACTGTATAATACAACTGACTGAAATACAACAGACTGAAGTGATCTTAGAATGTGGTGCTCAATGTTAAAGCAGTGAATACATGTCTTCCATACTGAGTTGTGTGAATATCAGGCATATATTGTTGTTTTTTTTCCAGTGTTTGTGGTATCACAGTGTGTACAGGTACATTGTACATTGGTCTTTCTTCTTCCATCACGACGACTGCCAATGGCCGCTGGCCTGAGCTAGATTACTCTTCCTGCTACGACTGGTGGATTGATGATTCACTTGGCTTAGTCAAATGTGTTGGTTGTAAGTCGCTTTGGAAGAAGGCGTCTGCTAAATGCCAAACATGTCAAATGTAAATGAATGAATGAATGAATGAATGAATGAATGAATGAATGAATGAATGAATGAATGAATGAATGGTCTTTATTGTCATTGCTATAGTACAGGTACCAAACAACGAAATTTAGGAGGGGTAAATGGCGTACAGTAACAACCGTGTCATGCAATTGATTCAAAATAGCATTACTATACTTAAATTATCATCCATATTTGCCCCTGGGAACACCAAATGATGGTTCAACAGCTAGTATACAAGTACAGAAAGGAGGGGTCGGGAATTGTTATCAAATGATTAACAAAGTATCTTGAGGTAATACCCCAGGGCTAGATGAAGAATTTACCCAATCCCAAATAAATAAGGGTTGTTGTTGTTAATAATGTGGTTGTTTTTACTTTATATGCCTTTACAGCCTATCACCACTTCAACTAAAGCTGTCAGGTTTGATGTGCTGAATGTAAGGCCCCTGTCAAACAAGTCATTTATCTGCCACCATTTTATTACTTCACACAATCTAGACTTTTTATGGTGCCAGAGGCCAGGTTGAGCCAGGGTGACATTGTCCACGCCGCTCGCCTGAATGTCTCTCACCTTAACCAGCAGAGTCTGGCCAAGGCAGTGGGATGGCAGTCGTCCACAAAAGTGATTTCAAACGCTCCCCAATTTGGCTTTGGTAACTTTTCCTCATTTGCTCTGCTTCATAAACAATAGTTTAGTGTCCAGTTGCTTTGTGTTTCAGTTCACGGACCTCCAAAAGCCAATAGGGAGTTTGTGGTCTTTGTTTATTGTCGAGTTTTTTTATTAAGGGAGTTAAATGTTCATGTTTGTTGCCCTTCAAATGCACTGGCCACTATGAATCAGGGTCTGGTGAAAAAGTCCCCAAGTAAGGCAAGGTAATTCTTCCGTTTTTTTATGAAAGTGCAGATTGTCAGCTTTCAAACGATGTGTCATTGTCATTGAAATCTGAAAATAGTTGAAAAAGATGTGCTTATTTGAACTGTCGATGCTGTGGCTCCCTTTAAGAGCAAGACAAACGGTTGGACAGAGCCAGTCCTTGGCTAAATGAAAGCACCCTTAAAAAGGAAGGAAGTGGAGAAAGAGGCGGCTGTGGCGCAGGAGGTCCTTGGGCAAGACAACTGAAGTCCAAATTGCTCCCAACGAGCGGGCCGGCGCCTTGCATGGTAGCTTGCCACCATTGTGAATGTGTGTGTGAATGAGAGGCCGTTGTAAAGTGCTTTGGAATAAGGCGCTCTATATTATGAGTCAGTCCATTTACCGCTTAGAAAGGCTGACAGAAAATGGAAGCCCTGCAGACTTTCAACCGACATTCGTTGGAAGGATTTGATGATGGAATGCTTCTAGAAAGAAAGAAAGTATTTCTGCCATCTGATCTCAGAGAATTCTTATAATCCAAGAATCCTGTTCTGTGCTATTGACATAATTGAAAACGCCCCCATCAAATAAGGTTACCAACCATTCTCCCAAAGAATGTGAACACTTCTTGCAATTCTTTATTAAGAAAACATTCAGTGTCAGAAACCCGATCACCCCTGCCATACATGACCTGACTCTGACTCACCAATTGGAGGCAAAACCTGGATTAATTTGTCCTGCATCACATGAAGCACTTATCTAGTCTGTGTGACACATGAAATCCTCTTCTTGTCCCCTAGATATTATAGCTACCAGACTAATAAAGGAAGTATTGGAAACAGTCTGCCTCAGCGTTTCAGATGCTATTAATAGCTCCCTGGCCACTGCCTCGGTCCTGACTGTAAGCACGCTCTCATCCACCTGCTTCTCAGACAGACACATATTTACCCCTTCGTTTTAAACAATTACAGCCCCCTAAACTCCCCCTTTTAACCACAGTTTTAGAGAAGGTTGTCTATCATAAACTGACTAGCTATCTAAATAGAGATTATTCATTTGATATGTTCCAATTTGGTCATAGCATTGAAACCACTCTACGTAATGTCATAAACAAGCTAGTTTTAGCAGCTGATTCAGGTCGGTGTTCAGTTTTAATTCTCCTTGATCTCGGTTCAGCCTTTGATACAATCGATCACACCACTTTAATAAACCGGCTTAGATATTGTGTAGTGATTACAGACACTGCCTTCTGTTCTTCTCACACCTCTCAGGCAGACCCCTGTCTCTCTCTCTCGCTCTCTCTAGTCATTCTCTCTGTCATGTCTCTTTACCTCTATTTTTCTCTCTCTCTCTCTCAAAGTGTTTCTCTTCCACAGCCCAGGTGAACTTTGGTGTGCCACAACCCTCCAATTTAGGACCAATTCTATTCTAATTAAACATGCTTCCAATAGGCCAGATTATCCGTCAACACAATATTTCCTTTCATGGTTATGTGGATGACACTCGGTTATATCTTCCCCATTAAACCTCATTTGTCCAGATTAGCTTCTCTTACTGACTGGTTGAAAGACGTTAGATGTTGGATGTCCCTGATCTTTGGCCCTCCTAGCTGTACGCTAGCAAGACAGGTCGGCCTTGGCTGTCGAACTGCCAAGGTGAAATCTTCAGCTCGAAACCTAGGGGTGGTTTTTGAAACTAATGAAAACAGTTGTACAGTCATGTTTTGATCAGTTGAGAAACATTTCCAAAACACAGCCCTTAGTCAGATTTGTCGATCTAGGAAAGCAAATGGAATAAGTTATATAGCGCCTTATTCCAAAGCGCTTTACAACGGCCTCTCATTCACCCATTCACACACACATGCACACACCAATGGCGGCAAGCTACCATGCAAGGCGCCGGCCCGCTCATTGGGAGCAATTTGGGGTTCAGTGTCTTGCCCAAGGACACTTCGACGTGTGGCCAGCCGGGGCTCGACCACCAATCTGCCAACCATTAGTCTACCTCTTGCGCCACAGCCGCCCCCAGAAAGCACATCCACGCATTCATCCAATCTCCTTCAGACTATTGCGACACCCTCTAGTCTTCCCTCAGGAAAAAGTCCCTCTCACGGTTACAGAACACACCAGTTTTCGCCTCCCTACACTGGTTACTTGTTAGTTTTAGAATATATTTAAGATGTACTGATCACTTTCATGGCTCGGCTGGGTGTGACACTAGACTATATTTCGGACAGTTTAGGTCATGTTCTCACATGAAAGTCTGAATCATGACCAGGAGCAAGTGGATGAGATTGCAACATTGTTGCATAAATTATTTATCTGATTTGCCTTTGATGTAAACAAAGTAACATAGGCAATCGAAGCAACAGACGTGGTAGTTGATTGGTCAAAAATTGCCCGTTCGTCCCGCTCTTATCCAGATCAACACGCATGCGCTCTTGTTTTCCTATGGACAGCCTCGATGCGTCGTTTCTAACCGGAGCGAAACCACCCTTTTCAAGCGGAGCATGTGTTGGTTGTTTGCTCCGGGAGTGACTTCGAATGCGCGTTCTCACAGCTCCAAACGACGCAGAGAAAAGATTCCGATTCCAAGTGAAGCAAATGTTCTAGTGAGAACACACCCGTACTCCACTAGGAGCCTCAGCGCAGCCTTAACATCCTCCAGCTGAGCCCTTCTGGAAACCACACTGAAGAGAGAAGTTGACCTTTGACCTTAGGGTCCTTAGACACTGGAACAACTTGCCTGAGGATATTAGCCTAGCAAGATCTGTAGTTTTTATTTATTTATTTATTTATTTAGTATCTCCTCTTAAAACAACTGTTTATAGACTAGCCTTTAATTTATGCTGCCGTTACTCTTTTTAATGAGTAGTGTTTTACTACGGTCTACTTATGTTTTAGTTGTTGCTGCTGCTGCCCGTGTTATTTTTAATGTGTTGTGTTCTACTTATATGTTTGTTTTTATTAGCATCTGTTCCATCTGCACATACATCGTAACACTGTTTTAAAAAGGTGCTATATAAATATAGTTTATTATTATTATTATGGTATTCATTCCATTTTTCATTTAATTTAATTAAAAACCCATCTTTTTAATATTGCATTTAAATTACTAAATTATTAAATTATTATTATATAATGATTGGAGCACTTTGAGCTGCAACGTTTGCAGGAAAAGTGCTATACCAATAAAGGTTATTATTATTATTATTATCTTTCATTCTTACAGTACAGGCATGGTAGTATGTTCACCATATTGCCTACAACAACAGGCCAATTCTCAAATTTCCCACGAGTGCATAAGAGCCCCTAGCAAGGTGTTGATTTGTAACGGTCCGTATGTTACAATCTGTGGTCAGTGTGCAGCATTCAGATCTAACGTGTGAAGCGCTACAAAGACAGGAAGCCTAACATACACTACATACAGTATCATGTGATGTGGATGTGTTTCTTTACCATACCCCACGACTCCTGTTGTGTTATGTCTGGTTAGCTAGAGTAGTAAATCAAATAGTAAATGGTAAGCAGACTGACTTACATAGCGCCTTATTCCAAAGCGCTTTACAACGGCCTCTCATTCACCCACTCACACACACATTCACACACCAATGGTGGCAAGCTACCATGCAAGGCGCCGACCAGCCCGCTCACTGGGAGCAATGTTGGGGTTCAGTGTCTTGCCCAAGGACACCTCGACATGTGGCTAGTCTGGGCTCAAACCGCCGATCTGCCAACCTTGCGATCATTAGACGCCGACTCTACCTCCTGCACCCTTATTATCAGCGGTCCTCTTGCCATTTTGCACAGAGTCCCTACTATACCACCCTTTCCTCCAGGCGTCTTGGTTTGTTCTCTCTAGGAGGAGGCGCAGAGAGAGGAGGGGAGAAAGCCTCCCGTCTGCTGAAGTGACACATCCCAGCTCAGCAGGGCCTGTAAGCCTCTTTCAGGTTCCCTGGCAGATTCCCACTAGCTGGCTGGTCGGGGACATGAACGTGTGCACCAGATAAGTCACGCTCCTCCAACGATTATGTCACATACATTCCCTTCTCTGCCAATGCTTTTGGATGCCTCTCTGTCTGTCTGTCTGTCTGTCTGTCTGTCTGTCTGTCAGCCTGTCTGTGTGTGTCTGTGTGTGTGTGTCTGTCTGAGTGTCTGCCTGCCTGCCTGTCTGTCT